>NC_074707.1:34739802-34840880 GCF_024334085.1 Lutzomyia longipalpis
AAAAGAGAAAAAAAAACATACAAACATTTTTAAGCAAGACGAGGGAGAATATGGGTCACCAGTGCCAATGTCTGCGCACCAAACGATTGCCTATGTGATCTGCTCAGGTGTACGATCATCACCTGCGTGTGCTTTTGCCTACATTCTGGCAATTTTCTCATTGAGAGCTTGAATTATATATAATTCCTACATATATAATCAAATATATATTTTTATTTTTTAATGTTTTTTTTATCAATTAAAATAGTTTAGAAAAAAATTCACATTCCTCTGAAGATGTTTTATCTTCTCTCTAAGTTTCTCAAGAATTTTTGTAGCAATCATGGCATTGCGATCAAGCCCATGATCATCTTGCTGATCACACTCCCTAATTTTTTTCACGAGAAAAAAAGCTTTCCAAGGTGTGTACACAAGCCGGAAGAAAGTCATCTACGTTTGACTACTTCAATAAAATTCACCAAATTTAATCCAAGAAGACGTGAAAATCCCGTTTCGTGAGAATTTTGATCATTTGATAAATTTGATGAATGATCCGAGACATCATCTTTGGAGGGAAAAAAGCTACAAAATTGGTCAATGCGGCAGCAATAAAATGAAAGACTCCGGAGGTCTGATACTTGCAATGTATATTGCAAATAAATTGGTGATATTGTTTATTTTAGGATGCCATTCTGTGTTTGTACATAACGTAAACACACTTTACTGCGCGGTGCCCCGCGAGGAGAGAATATCAAACAGACGCGGATGTCTTTAAATGCAAATAATGACCAAAATAAGAGGAAAAAAAGGAGGGAGAAAAACTGTTAATAAAATTAACCTAAATTTGAAAAGATGTTCGGATGTTTGACACGACCCGGCTATTTGTGGAAAGTTTTGTTGTCTCTTCGAAACTTCTTTTTCGCTCCCCAAACATACGCGCGCGTGTGTTTTTTTTTTTGCACAGCCGCCATATAACCCATGTGAGAATGGATTGTGGTGAAAGTGATATACCCATGGATTTTCAGGAGTGAGAGGGAACATGAAGAAAAAAATCTCGCAGTGTCTGCCTTATTGGTATTCTGCTGAAAGAAATTTATTCTCATCCACCTTACCTGTGCGCAAGATTGCGATCATCCTCGTCATGTGTGAAACCTTGTGGGAAATTGAACCGCTAAGAAAAAAAGCCCACGAAGAATAAATCCGGTTTCCCAGGGAGTTAAACCAAAAAAAAAAAGCTCCGTAAAAGCTCCTCAAGAATATCAAACAAGACGCGTTGTGGAAATCCGCAAAGGAAGGCAGCATTAGCAGGAGAAAATTGTCGCAGACACCTGTGTGAGAATTGAGATCGATGATCGAAGACGATGAAACAGTGAATGAAAATAAGTCATTTGTGAAGAGTTATAACATTTATTTCTCGACTTTATACAACAATAAATTACTAGAACAATGATGAAAGAGAGGAGTAAGAGAGAAAAAAAATATAAGAGGAAGTACCCCAGGAATATAGATAATCATCTTGTGGGGTTTTTCTTCATTTAATACTGGTGTGTGAATGAAGAGAAAGAGCAATACGATGGTCAAAAAGCAGCAATCGTTCACTTTACAATCATTATTAAGGTCAAGTTCATTACATTTTCAAAGAGAATTCACGTGCATTTAGACATGAATTTCTCTAATTAACATATATTTAACCCTTTTTGCATTCTCTTAATTCATGTTATTTTGTGAAAAGGTAATGAGTGAACATGTGATTTTATTTCTATTTTTTTTTTCATATTATATTATAGATTTAATTGGAATTTGCGTGTGTGAATTGGCTTGCAGTATGAGACCACCGTGGTGTGCTCAAATTGGATTTAAAGAATGAATGGAGAGAGATTAAGAAATGTGTGTGAGTAACACACTCATTAAGCTGGTTAAATAGTCATCAAAATAAATCGATCAATTTCGTGCGTAATTGAAGCAATTTCACGTTTTGAATTAACATGAGCGGCTTTTCAATCAATCAGTGATGCTCCCCGCAGGTATATTGGCAAGAGAATAAAATTACAAAGAAAAGTAAATGAAGATGTCGAGCGGATAGAAAAGAGGCAAAATGAATCTCTTATTTTTCGTTCAAAAAGAAATGTGTACATAATGTGGAAAAATAACCACACGCAGCTTTTCTCTTATTTGAACACTAAAACGTATAATAGCAAATGAGTTAAGGTGAGACTATGAAAAATTATTTGTTATCACCTACTCAGGTCTAGTGACACCAATTTTTACATATATAAATAAAGAAGAATGTATTACAGAGCTCTTGCAGAGTTTGTAAAAGTTTTCTTCTTTTGAAAGAAAAAAAAAGAGCGCGCGGAGAAAAGAAGTAAAAATGAAGTTGACCAAGAAAGATGCGAAATGTATTGGAAGAAGCAACCATTGGAGGTGCGTGCTGTGGGACAAGACACTTTTACAAAAGCAAGTGGGGGGGTATGAAAATGTATCATATATATTGGCATTAAATGAGATATGAGTTGGAGCTCCGGAGCTGACCCAGAATGCATCGCAGTTCCGTTACATGATCATGATCAGAAACGCAAGCGCGATCAATAAAAGTTACAGTTTTCCAAGCATCGCGCGTTTTTCCCTCTGTGCTCACGACCACCTCCTAAGCAAATTGGCCACTTTGTATGCCGCGATCATTGCCAAAAAAGTACTCGACATCTTCGCCCCTCGGGGCAAAAGAGATCACCGATCACGACAACGTGCGTGTTTGCACTGAGAAAAGATGAGAGCGCGAAAGACAGTGTTGAAAAAAAAAAGAAATTCATTTTAGTGGGTTAAGTATGCGAGAAAACGAATTAATAATCGCAGGATAAATACAAAAAAAAACTCGATCACTGAAAAGGGAAAATTTCTCTCAGCAGTGGCAGAGAAATCAAGTTTTGTATATTAATAAGAAGAAGAAGAAAAATAATGAGCACGAACGCGATCACGAATTGATCGAAAGCATGATATTTTGGTAATTTATAATGAAGGTGAAGAATATTTTGGCTGAGTTTGTTTGGTTTGTCATTTTTTTGTCTGTCAGTTATCATCTGTTTTTTTTCCATATTTTTTTTTCATTTTTTCAAGTTAAATTGTTATATGTATAGAGGAAAATATTTTTTCATCATTTTTTGAAAAAATACCTTTTTTTACCAACTAACCTTGCACTTATTAAATGCAACATTAATTTTTCTATTGCGATCAACAGAGAAAAAAAACACAATATTTTATAAAAATTACTTTCTTTCATTTGTTAATTACTTTAAGACTTAGAAGTTATTTTTCTTTTTCTTTCATTCCTTATAAAAAAGTGAGAGGAAAAGTACTAAAGAAAGCATATAGAGATCGTGTCCATAGACTAAATGTCAGTCGTCAAGTTGTAACACAATTAATCTTTTAGGAATAAATAAATTAAAGTAGAATGATCTTTGTTGTGACAAACTGTGATAGATTTAGGAGAGATTTCTTCGTTGTCTTTTTTTTTTAATCTTAAAATTGGTAGAGTAAGTCAAAAATAAATAAGGATTTTTTCAGTTTTTCATTTTTTGTCGTGTGTTTTTAAATAAATAAATAAATTTCCCTAAAAATTGACCAATTTCGCGCCGAATTTTTCATTTTCACCCCCAAAACGAACCCAAAAGGAATTTTTTCGGGGGTGGATTTTATACCTATTTTTGGGAGGGTAGCAAACCATCGGATGCATTTACTGCGTGTAACCGTTGTAGGCCAAGTTGTGGGCATCAAAAGACCTCGCGTAGTGTCCGTGATGATCCTCGTAGCCACCACCACCGTGATGAGGATGGGCCACGACCTCGTAGCTCTGGGATTGTTTGGATTCGAAGAGTTTCTTAAGTCCAATGATACCGGACAGGAGGAGGGCGAGTTTGCCAATGATGAGGGCCTTGAAGGCGATCAGGGCGAGGAATCCGATGGCCAGTGGAAGAAGGGCAGCGGCCTTCAGCTTGAACAGGAGAAGGAGGGGCAGGAGGAGTTTCTTGGTCTTCTTTCCCTTTCCACGAGCTGCAAAGAATTATTAAGGAAAAATATGCCAAAATGTTTTTTTGCCAATTTTCCTTTCTAAGGAAAACCAATTAAATATTCTTAGAAATTACCTTCATCGAGTGATCGCTGCATCTCCTGGATGGAATCTTTCGGGACTTTGAATTGAAGGGTGTGAGATCCCAAGAAGCGGGCAACACGGTCCACCAAGAGGGAATCAACTTCCGATTCACGTGCCTCAGGTTCAGCTGGCAGAACGATCTCATTCAGTGATCGTCCTGTGGACACAGGCTCCGTCTGCACGAGGCTAACCCCATCGGCCAGAGAAATATCACCCTGACTCCCATCGACATAGTGCAAGGCGCGTTCCTGCAATATGTACAGTTGCATTTTGTGAGAAAATATACTTCCCGTCAAATGAAAAATTCTTATGTTGCATTATTTAAATGGGTGTACAGTAACATGATCAACGGTGGCTACTTCCAGAATCCGGTCTTTCAACTGTTATCTCATAGTCTTAAAGATGTGAGAGAGATCTTGCCACAAAACTGGCTCAAAAGAGTTTACACAACAGTTATACTTGGGCATTTTCTTCCATAGGCCGATTGATAGAGAGAAAATTTGGGTAACTAGGCAATGTCAGACGCATCTCATGGGAGCAACCTCTGGGTTATGCGTTGATCGTGACCGATCGCGCGAGAATATCAATGAGATCACCCAGCAACACATCGCGGAATTTAATTGCACCACATAAAAAAATGATTGCGATTTTAATTGAAATCAATTTGTAGGTAGCACACTTGATCATTTAATATATAATTCCAAATTTATTGGGTTTTTTTTCTTCAAATTGTATGGGCACAACATACCTTTAGGCATAGGACCATTGATTTATCACCACAATCCTTGACAAATTTGAGGGCTGTCGTGAGGAGGCCATCTGTTTCAGATGGACTGGCACTGGCCACAGCTATGGCAATAACTAACACACACAGTGACTTCATATTTGTAACAAAAAATTTTTTTTTATAAAAAATAAATTAAAAAATTTAGTCTAATTTTCACTGAACAAGAGGCAGATGAAATTGGTTGAGCTTTTAATCCCGATTGATCACACCAAGGCAATGCACGTTGTTATTGGTCAGAAGGCAGCCGGTGAACTGTGACTAGAAGACGCCGACGTCCGCGTTTTATTCTCTTGTGCACCTCTGGTTGCCGATGTGTTATGGAATTTAAATTAATGGACGATTTGAAAAAGACAAGTTGAGGAGTAGAGGAGCTATATATATATATTTTATATGTATATAGTGAATAAATAACGCGAATGGGTGAAAAAAGGTACGACACGATGACGATGGGTAGAGTGTATTTATACAACAAAAAAAAAGTATCTTTGATAGTGGATTTCTTAACTTCCCCGCATTTGCCGAAGAGTGACGCACCGAAGATGGATGGCTCTATGTTTTATGCTGGCTTTGCGCGCCGGAAAGAGATCGCCATATCCGCCAAAAGGTTTTTACTGCAAAGGGGGGAGCTGTGTGTATATCATTCGCGCGAGGGGGGATCTGCTGGTGTCTCCTCTTTGAAGATGAAAAATACATATGGTGGTGCCCATTGTCTCACGACCACATGAGAGAGCATGACAAAAAAAATGAAGAAGTAACCAACATCCATCTCCGAAGACGATACTCTTCTTTTTTTGGGTGCGACATGATCACCTTTTTTTTTCACCTTCTCCGCATACCCCTCGCAAATTACCTACATACCTACCGTTTGTACTTATTTCTCATTCAAAAAGTACATAACGTGAAGCCTCGAAAGACACTTTAAAAAGTAGCAAAAAAATGACATGTAGAAAATGAGTATGTGTGTGCATAGAAACTCTCCCTGAATCGCGATCGTGAATCTTTAATGACCCCTCCGAAAGCCCAGTATGTCTGCGAGGTGTACAATGCCAGGTGCCAAAAGGAAAATCCGGTTGCAAAGGGAGAAACAATCTTATCGTGGCTTGGAATTAAAATTTGCTGCAACTTTTTTTTTCGATGAAACCCGATTGGATTTAAATGCAAATTTGTCAAGAAAAAAGACTTTTTTGCGGCCTTGTCTCAATTTCCATTTCGTGCGATCCAGGAGAAATTTATCGTGATCAGCTTGTTGGTGACAGCATGAGAAAAAGAAACCAGCACCTGATGACTGAATTCATTCAATCATCGTATTTTGGGTGAAAAAAAAAGCCATGTCTCCTCTGAAATAATAAATGTACATCTGTGAGAGAGTAAAAAAATCAGTGAATTTTATTTATGAATTGATCTTTCCATATCAAATACACACCGCACTTTTATTTTAAAAAAGGGGTGGATAAGTCCCAGAATGAATGTTGTTTACTCTTTTTTCTTATAAATGCGTTTTTGTTGACTGAGTTGAGCATGAATTTAGTCGTTGACCGCAAAGAAAACCTTTTTTTCCGTAAAGTCTGTGAAAAATTAACATTGAATGGTGTTTGAGTTTCTTTTGTGAATATAGAAAGAGTTATGTAATTCAAAGTTATCAGATGAATAGAATAATTTAAAAAAATAATGTAAAATGATTGTTTGTTTTGAAAACTCTCTTTGTCATTTCCTTAAATTAATATATTAAGATTTTTTAGGGATTGATGTAAATTTAATTAAAATCAAATTTATTCACAGTAGTTTTCCTTTTTTCACAATTTAAATAAAAAAATATTAATTTAAAATTAATTAAGATGAAAATAAGAAATTCTTAATATTCGGTTAAATTGTGAGCTTTCTTCAGGGGCTAAAAAATAATAAAAAAAAATATACAATATTAATGCTAGAATACTACGAATTTATTCTACTTATCTGTCTTAATCTTAAACCCCTTTTAAGATTAAGACCGGGAGATTTTCGATCATGGGAAAATTTTAATCATCAGATTTAGAGTCAATTCTCCGCGAAATCTTTTCTTTTACTTTAAAAAAAATTTTAAGAAGCATTAAACTTTATTTTCTCAATTTTAAATAGTTTAGAGATTTTTTGCGAATCTCTACTGTATTCGAGATAATATACTTAAGCAATTTTTAATCTAAACTGATGCAAAACAAAGAACTTCAAATGCCTGCTGATAAATCTTTTTTTTATGGAAATTCAAATTGTTGCAAATGGTTGAGCAAAATTTATGATGTGGAAAGTGGGTGGTCAATTTTTGTCGATTTGAACACCCCTTCGCATTGAAAATGAGGTAGACGGTAAAATTACAATGATCGTATAGGATTAATATCAGACGGAAGGAGATGCAAATTGCTACAATGGGAAATTGGAGTCGTGTCTCTGGCACAGAGATTGATTTCATGGTGTAATTTCTTTTGCAAATAATTAAACTAAAAGACCACTCAATTATCTGCTTTATACCACCAATCGACCTACAAATGCATCGTCGGGCATCGCTCCAATCGCGTAGCATCATCAATGGCACAAGTGTGAAAAATGCGCGAGACACGCGTTCAATTGAACAATGAAATTGGCTTTAAGAAATAGTGTGGAAGGTGCAGAAAAAAACGGAATTACTCCAATTTCCGTTCACAATCGCATCACTTCCCACTATGGGTCTTCTTCACACCCACCCGCATATACGATCACAATGAATGGAGATCACGGTAAATCTCTCATCGTGAGACGCTAATGGATGAAAGTGATGTGATCTCTATCATTTTTTTTCTCGAATGTCTCAATAGACGACTTATGAAAAAAAAGAAGAAAATATTAGTAATCAGGCAGCAAGGTGGAAGATTGAGTAGATGAGGAGGGAGAAAAAAAATTTGCAGTCTCCTCAATGGAAACCCATAATTTATTCCTTCTTTCCCTTTCTCGCACTCTCCGTCGTTTCACTCGGTGCACAATGCCATCAAAAATCGGAGAAATATCACAGCGTATGAATGAAATAAATGGCCAAACCCATTGCGGATGTTGGCTTCAAAGGTGCTTCTTTTATCCCCCCGAAAAAAAAACAATACATATACACAAGACTCCGTCGAAGAAATATGTATTTCCATCAGAGTCACGAACTCTCCATTCGTCTTTATTTGCTCCGACGGAGAAAAAATCATTTTCATGGCGCGAAAAAAATGATTATTCATGAGAAAAAAAAACTTTCTACGCACTTGAGTGGTGCAATGGGTCAAATGTCTCGCCATGATCTTGAAATTACATTGTAGGTAATCATTTCCAATTAACGTGTCTCCCACCCAAAATTGTGTCTACATCCAGGCGAGACGTGATCTTTTTGTGAATGAAATCTCTCCGTCTCACACAAAATGAAAGAGAAGAATTGTATATATGTTTTTATATATTTTTTCTTTAAAAGAAAATGTGCAAAAAATCACATCAAAGAATTAATACCTAAAAATAAAATGAAAAAAACACACAGACATTCCAAATCAGTATAATGGCCAATTAAAGCGCGATCATTTTGATGATCATTTAAGATATGTGGAAGAAATGATGGCGTGATATTGTGAAAGAGAAAGAGAGATAAAAAAATGTGCCAAATTTAAATATTTACAATTTGCGGAATTTAGAAGAAATTCCCCTACATTTAACATGAATCCCCCTTATTGAATATGAAAGACACGCAATGCCATACTTTTCAGAGTCCAATTGCTCTCGCGCCACCCTGCAAAGATTTCTATTTTGCTGATCATCTTTCACAGTGTGGCAAAAGAAGCGTAAAATTGTGGTAGAGAAAAACCTACTGGCGCACGTGATTACTGGATTAATTCATTTGGGACACACCGCAGAGAGAATTCGACTAATTAAATTCAATTACTCTTGTATTTGGTTTATGAAGAATAATTACAGCAATTTCATTTCTTTCAATACAAAAAAATAAGTTAATTTTCACATTTTTGCGATATTACAAAAAATAATACAAAATAAATAATTTTCTTATACAAAAATCACTCTCGTTTTTTAAGGTATTCACATGTTTTCTTTTTTTTACTTATTTTTTTTTCTCTTTACTCTGTAAACTAATTTATAAAATTTTGGTATAATTTCCTCTTAAAGTTAAAGTTTTTTTCATGTTTTTTTTTGGTTGATTATGCCTCGTTGGTTTTTCCAGAAAAAAAGGACTTAATGAACATTATGGTCTCAATGAACCTTTTATGGAGGTATGGGAGGGAAAGGAAATTAAGGGCTTACTGGTTGGGCTTTTGAGCATGGTACGCTTGGTCATGTGACTCAAAAGTACGTCCCCATCCGGAACCATGTCCACCGGATACAACAACTTCGTGGGATCCTTCATGATGGCCGGCACTGCTGGATACGAGTTTCTTGATGCCAATGATGGAGGCGAGAACCAGGGCGAGTTTTGAGACAATGAGGGCTTTTCCAGCAAGGAGGGCAAGAGCACCATAGGCCAGGGGTACCATACTTCCAGCAAGGATAACGGGGATCATCACCCAGCTGTTCTTCTTCTGCTTAGCACGTCCTTCGAATGATCGCTCAACGTCTTCACTTTCTGGGAACTTCACCTGGAAAAATTCAAGAATAAATTCAAAATTTTTATTATCAGCTAAATCTGAAGAGAAAAAAAATTGTTTTTCTTTCTTTACTTGAAGTGTGTGAGTGTTGAAGAAATCCAAGATTTTGGAGAAGATGAGTTTGTTGAGGGCAGTTTGCTTGTCACCTAGCGATCGTGGCAAGGACTCTTCAATTTCCTCAGTGGACTTGATGGAACTCTCGTCAACTGGGACACTATCCTGTCTCACCAGCTTGATATCATCGCCAATAGACACATTTCCAACAGACCTACTGGCGCGATCCAGTGACGTGAGCAACTTGATCTTGAGACACACAGTCAAGTCCGTGGTAGAACACTCTTGGTATGTTTTGTAGATGTATCGTAGGTCATTGAAGACCGACGAGCCGACCAGTGATCGTGCTTTATCCTCCATCGTCACTGAATTCTTTGATGTTGGTGCACTCCTGGCCAACACCAATGTGACTGAGCACAGAACCAATAGACACTTGCTGAACATTGTGGAATTTTTTTTAAAAATTTGTTTTAAAACAAATTGAAATTTAAGAATAAATATTAAAATCTAAAATGAAACTAAACGACTTCTTCCAAATATTGCACTGTAATTGAAAAGATTTGGCTAATCTATGTCTTTTTTTTCGAAAGCTAACTCCCTGAGCCAACTTTAGGAGTTGATGTGAAACACAATGAGTACTGAAGAACACTGATACGATGCAATTAGTAATTTCATGTTTTATACCCAGATGCCACAGTTTGTTGCAATTGAATGCAATTTTGCATCCGATGCATTCCCACCTAAGCCACCTACACCACTCCTGCTGCTGTGTGAGTGAAGATGAGCACAATGCGAAGATAAATATGCGCAAGAGGTTTGAAAAAAAAAATGGTTAAATGAAATGAGTGTAGTGTAGTAGCAATATCGTTCTATTCTAATACCTCGCGCGCGCCTTGTGATTTCTTTTTTTTTTCCTCACTAAACATCATTCGCCGTCTCTCTTCGCGATCACCCTTTTCACTTGACTTTGATCGATTAACTTCTCTCCGTAAAACCGCCCAATAGTAGATCACAAGTGTCTACCACGTGTCTATTATTGCCCCTACACTGCTAGAAATTGATGGTGAAAATAACTTTTTTTACCCAACTATAAAAATGTATTTTTTTTTTTAAATTATTTCTTTTGTAATTTTATGAATTTATTTCATAAACGTTTAAGTATTTCTGCTGATTTCATTTAAATAAAGACTTATTTTCTTAGGATAATAATTATTTTTTTCTATTTTCAGCTGGATATTTTTACATAAAGTTCCTAGGAAGCACACTATAAAAGCAAAGAAGAAATACTATAAAAGCTTAAGCAAGAGCTTACGTTTTTCATACAATTTTCAATGGAGATTTCCATAATTTTAAGCTTATAAAAATACTTTTAAAATGTGCTTAAATTAAGCATTAATTAGAAGAGATGTTAACTATAAAAAACAAGTTTTTCGAACAGGAGCTTTTCTTCTATACATAGCATAAAGCTCTCTTGAAGCACAATGACTTAGAAAAGGGTATGCAAAGATTTTACTACATTTTTTTTTATAAAACTAAGAGTTGAATAGGTTAATTCTTTTTGCACTAAAAGGAACTATAAAGAAATTTATTTCGCACACTGAAAACTTTGCAGTAGGTAACATAAAAACAAATATTTTCCCATCAGTCCTAGAGTCATAAAATAGAGCTATTTCAAACATTTTTTACTACGGTTTTTTTTGTTAATTCAATAGGTGCGTAAAAGACGTTGATTTTGTTGAAACAACTAACTAGTGCAGCAGGTGAATAGGATGCGAATTGGCAATAAATTTAACAGTGTTCTCCACATGTGTGTTTTGATGCCTTCGCAGGTATGTTAGCGCTTAGGCAAAATGTTGTGCTTCGTTTTGGTCTAATTGCCCTTAATCGTCTTCATGCTCTTCTGTGTATAGAGCTCATCATGCAATCCGCCTGTCGGTCCACGGTACCCCCTTCCCGCTGCAAACTCCAATGCAAATGCGTTTACAAGAAATAATATTTGTGGCATCTTCCACAGTACAGTTTGCTCCAAAAATTGATCTCAAAACCAAAGAAATGTGTTTCGTGCAAACGGGAGGGAATTTCTTCTTGTGCGCCACTAATTCATTTTGCTTCATTTCACAAACTCATACACGGGGAGGAGAGGAAGGGAAATCTTTGCGGTTTTTACGAGTGAAATCCCAGCGCTGGGTTTTGTGTTTATTTTTTGCCAAACAATTTTTGCTTAAATGCGATATGGATCTCTTCTGAAGAGAAGATTGAAAATTGAAAATCTCTTTCCCCCATGGGAGGTGCTATACACATATCACACGGATGTTGAGATTCATTTTCAAAAGGAAAAGTTTTTAACTCTCATCTTATCTGCTGAATCTCTCATAATTGTAGTTATTACTTTTTTTTTCTCATCTTCTCTTTCCTCTGTCAACATTCAATATAGCCATACCAAATGAATTATCTATGGGAAACCCATTAATCAATTATAAATATGCGTAGCATAATCTACCTTACCATACTAATCAACTCACATCACCTGAGTTTTTTGCACCAACAACAATGACAGCAATTTAGAGAAATGATGTAGACCTGAAGACAAAGTAAAAACATACATAGCTAATTTTAATAATTTTCCCCTTTTACCGAGTATATCGCACATTAATTAAAATCAACAATGCAGAGCATGCGATTACCTATAAAACTCTTCAAATGATATCTTTCTCAAACAATTTCACGCGGTGCTCCTCCTACACGGAGAGAGAGAGACTCTTACTCTATTTCTAGAGTAATTATGCATTTCGTCGATTTCGTCTATGAAAGAGAAATGGTACAAGAAATTAACAGCGATAAAAGTAAAACAAACATGGAGAGAAATGAGAAGTGACAAATGCATTTTCTTTATTTCAAATTAGTTAGCACATCAATTTGTCATTCAACACTTTCATTGTGTATATTAAGATAAATTAAGACACTTTGTAAGATACATGGGTGTGAATTTATTTTTATATACTGTATGACATTTAAAAAAAAATTAAAAAGAAATTTGCAAATATATTTATTATTTTTTAAACACATTTTGTATCACTGAACGCCTCAAAACGTACACTGACAGATCTAATTTTATACACTTATGTAACTGTAAGAAATTGTCACGTGATTGTTTTTAAAATTGATACCCGGCTGACATTTCTTTAATGCTTTTAGGAATAATATAAAAATTTAAGTCTGACACAAGAAAACAATCCGCAGAATGTAAAATTTCAATAGAAAAAAAAAGTTTTTTTTTAAGAAACATATTCTTATTTTATCGTAATAAGTCGTAATATCTTATAAATTGTCAATAGCATTGACCAACCGGGTAAAGATTTTCATTAACTTTTACTACAAGTCGCGTAAAAAAATATATTCCGAGTATTTTATTAGATTTAAAACGTATTAAGAGTATTCTAATCTGAATTAATTTTTTTTCAACCATAGTTAATTCCATTTGCGGAGTCTAATAAATTGATCAATTAATTTTTGAATAAATTTCAAACGTTTTTTGAAACTTTATGAAAACAATTTGTATCTTTACCAATTTTTCTTACATGAGTCAGGCAGTAGAGAAAATATTGCCAAAGTTTAATGAACTTTTTGAATAAAAAAATGTCCATTCATTTTCTCTCCATTAACGAAAGCAAACAAAACATTTTTGCAATAAAATAAGACAAGATGAAAACAATATCACTTTGCATGAATTAATTGTTTTCAATGTTTTATTTTTTTAATTTCATTTTACAGTGATCTTATGCAAATGTTTTTGCCAATACCGCTGTACTTTATTGGCGTGAGAGAACTTTTTCCTCTATGTGTGGTTTCTTTTTGCCGCAAGCAATACAATTTCCATTGTGTGGACTTTTTCTCTTCGAAGATCACTACGTTAATTTTTACAGGTGAACTTGCGCAACTTTGCAGAGCTTCTCGCGAGAAAGTTGCTGGAGAAGCTGGAGAATGAGCCTGAAATTATACACATCTCTGCTTGATCTTGATCATGATCTTGATTGGAATGCTATTTAGTTGCAGATGATTGTGGCGTCGTGTTTGCTTTCATCTTTTTTTTTCTACTTCTTCATATATTGCCTCGAGACAGCCGACAAATCAGTTAAGATGTAGCAAAAAAGCTCTTGTTTGTCGGTTAGTAAAAGAAATGAGAAAAAATTTAAAGAGAGAAAAAAAAGAAGGCAGTTTATCGAAAGAAGTTAAATTTATTGACTCGATAAGATGGTTGTGCTTAGAAGAATATCTCTAAATTTAATTCGAATACTGTCGAAGCCGGAGATGAGAGATGCAAATAAAAATTCTTTCATAAAAAAGCAAATCAACTTCTTAACAGTACAACGATTCTAAAGCAATTTATTGCAAATAAAAGAACCGAAATATCTGTCGTATTAACCCAATTAGAGGGAACTACACACGATGAGAGCTATGACTGACTATCCATTAGATTTTGCCTTTGGAAGAGCTCTTTGGTGGTAAAGTGGTTGAGCTTTCAACGTGCAACACCTGCATCGCACATATTGGCCTTTGTCTGTGAAATTGTCTCACGGGAAAGTGTCTTATATGACTTGACTAGCATAAGTGGTCGAGATATAGGAAGTTTTCTTCCGCTGCATATTTGCAAGTACTTTATAATTAAATCAACTTTCTGTTGAATACTGTGCTAAGCATCGCGAAACTATGGTTTATTCTTCATATGTATGTATGTACATCAGTGTCAAGATCAAGGGGAAATTAGCCGAGTGCTTTTTCGCTTCGTGCGAATTGTTGAAGAAATTGCGCAAAGACACCCAGCCAATATGTGGTACAAAATATACATAAGTTTTCTGTTTCTTTTTTTTCTCCTATTGTAATGCCGACTTCTTCAGCCACTGAATGCTGATGAGGAACTAACAGTCGGAAGATTTTGCGCAATAAAGATAAATTTGTGTGAATTTGTCAACAGTTTGTCTCGCTTTTCACTGCAATTTATATACTCACTAACCATTGTCATGATTCTCCTCTCGACCTTGGACTTCCGACATAAAAGGTCATGTAAACTCCTGATATCATTTTGCCTGATGTTTTAATTAAAATTCTTTTTTTTTTATATAAAAAAAATTTATGATGATTTTTTTTCTATTTTAAGGACTTTTTTTATTGTTCAATTAGGGTCGTAATATGTAAACAAACAAATTGTGTAACCATTACCTTAATTGGTAGGTACTTCTTCGTCTTTGTGGGATTCAAAAGATTGTCTAATAAAAACACTTCATAGAATAAAATAACGCAAAAAGTCTTAACCCAAAGGAGAAATTAAATAAACCTACTTTTAATTAAGAAATTTTCGCCGAAGGAAGTCAAAAAAATCTCAAAATTGTCTGATTCTCCATAATGACTCGTATTTTGGAGTCAAGATTTCAAGATCTTGATTTCTTGATAGAATGGATATATTTTAAACGGGACTCTGATGAGTCTGATTTTAAAATCGTCTAAAAGAGTAAAATTCTTAGCCAAAATTTCTTAAAATCTCATACAAGAAGTTCTAAAACCGGTCTTAAACAGAATCTATTCGACTTTAGTGAAAATAAAATTTTAAGGCCATTTTTATGAACTCAAAATCAATTATAAAAATCCTAACTTCTACTAAATATAGTACAATGCGCAAATCCGGGTTAACTATGCTTTAAAAGCTCTTTCAAATTCCAGAACAACCAAATCCTGCTAAAATAGGAAAAATTCCAGCAAATTCTTTGAAATTTAAAAGAGCCACTGATTTATGTTGAGTCGCATTTGGACTAAAATAGGTAGCAAAACAAGATAATGGTATCTAGATTAAATACCTACATACCTATGAGTGTTTTCTATATATAGTATAAAAACCAAACTGAGTTATTTGGTACAAATGACGAAGGGTTTGTTCTTCGGTATACTTTTGATCATAACAAACGACATATAGAGACAGGAGAGACAAGAAGTATAAAATGGAATTGAAAATGAACGCTCGGTGAATCGGCTTTTGCATGCTTTTATGATTGTACATTGATTTGCAAGTGCAACTGAAAACGGTGGTATTTTAAAGAGCATGGAAAGTGTCTGGGGAGTGCGCAATGTCAATTCCTTTGGATCAATTCATTCTATTTAGGTACGGCTCATTTTGTGAGCTTCACTGAAATGTTATGTACTTACATAAATCACAAAATTATGTGTGTGTGCGGTGTATCCATCCAGTTGAGGGAGAATTTCATGTGTTAAATTCTTTATTTATGGCAAATTGTTTATTTCCTTGTATGAAATGGAGGTGGATGCGCGAGGAATTTTGCGATGCGTGGTCAAAAGTTGCCTGTGCGTCCAAAGCCCGCGCGACGATAGCTCTCGCTGAACCTACTTGGCAGGTTGCAGTGGCCCAGTTGTATAATAGATTAATTTTATGATGATTTCTTGTACATTGGAGTGCCATTCGTCTCCTCACCACCGTGCCACAAATGACTGCTAATGAGATAGAAAGACACTCCAGTGGTTATCTTTCTCTTTCACCAAATTGATGTGGCCCAAAATTCCAAGCGGATTCATGACCCAAATTATTTAATATGAAAAAAAGAACACGCGATAAAAAATTGATATTTGCAATGTTGAACATTTTTTTCCGCCATCCAACGTCCGTGAGAACTTCAGCATTGTGGGTAAAAGATACAAACAGTGGAGAGTAAAAATTTCACAAAATGTTCTTCTTTTTTTTCATCATTTTTATTATGTGTATCGTATGTATAATAAAATAAAAACAGAGATGTTTTCTTCTTGATATAGGAAGAGATTCACAGAAAGTAATAAACTACTGGTTTAAGACATGAAATTTTGGTCGGAATAAGTGTAGCACGTCGATCGGAGAGTTGGCTGCTGAATTTTTTTGTTAATACTTTGCTGCTGTTGCTGCCTTTTTCTTTTTTCTCAGTGTGTCGATGGGTTTTGTAAAATGCACGTGAAAAGAATACAGAATGTCAGAGATAAATGATAAAATCCAGGTGAAGAGGAAAGATTGTTGTGAGAGAGAAATTGCTAGAAAGGTGTCTCTAAACAGCAACAATAAATTTCTATGGCAAGTTAATGGCGCAATTTGAGGTAGGAGAGTACAAGAGTGCAAATTTCAAGACAATAAATAGGAAGAGCAAAGAGAATCTACAAGGAGAGACAAATAAAACAGAGCAAGTATGTTGAGTATTTTATAGAAGTATGTAAGTTTTATGTACAATTTTATATAGAGAAGGTGAAGTTGTAAATATTACAAGAGTTAATTTTTTCCTTTTTTTATTCCTCCTTTATCTTACTATAAAAAAAATTATATATTTCGAGGTGTTTAAGAGTTCACAGAGAAAATTTGTGAAAGAAAATAGTTGAAGAACTGCTAAGGAAAGAAAGTAAATTAATAAGTATTTTTATACATAAGAGAGACAGTCAGAGTAAGTCTTATAAAATTAACATTTTAAAAATAGAGATAGTTAAAAAGTAAAGTTTAAAATATAATACTTTCACAATAGATGTGCTTTTTACATTCTTTGATTATCTTTTTTTTTGATTGGTCTTATTTTTTTTGGAAATTGAAGGTGAGATTGAAAATTAAGTTTATAGGAAGATTGTTACATTTGCACTACTTGAGACAGTTTGAAGACAGAGAGAGTTTTAGTATAAATTTTTTAGCTCCTTTCTCACATCTTTCTCACAATTAAAAAAATATAAAATAAAAGAAATTATAGATGAAAAAATAAAAGAGGATAAAATAGAAATCGTGTACATCTCAAATTTAACTTAAAAAGTACACTTCAGTTCTAGAAAGAATATAGAGAAGATTGTAAGAATATTATCAAGTGTGAGTTTTTTACATTCAGTTTTCCATCTAACTCTTCCAAAATATATATCATTTTTTTCCTTAATTAGGATTTTGCGTTCGTTTGTCGTTTTTACTTTTTTGACTCTTTTTTTTATCTTCTTAAAAAATATTCATTAATCATTTCTTCGTCGTGTTCTCGTCATTTTGTTTGTCGCATTATTACATGTAATATAAATAAAAAATAAATTAAATGTTATGAACCTAACAAACACTATTTGCCAAAGTGCAATTGCCTCGTAACAATTGCATCTTGGCGTACAAAGCCCCGAGCATTTGCGGTACTGTTGAGTCTATATAGAAGAATAGCTAATAAAGAATATTCTCATTAATTAACAAAAACATAAATTATATCAGCACTTTGAGATGCGTACATAAATATTTCTACTCTTTTTTCATTATTTTTTTTCTTTGTTTTTTTAAGAGATTGCTTGAAATGAAAAATATAATAAATTAGAACAGGTGGATAGTTGTGACCTACGAAAGAGAGATAAGAGGTTTTCTTTTTAAAAAATAAAGAAAATCATCGTCCAACCACTTGATATTCCACGAGTGGGTGGACTTTGGCCTAAGAGAGTCGTTGTGCGAGCGCGAAAAGTGGGTCAGTGGTGTGCCGGATGCTGCAGAAGGGTGCTGCTGCTTAAGGCTTCTGGGCGGCATAAGCCAATTCCTGGGCATCAACTGAGCGTCCCCAGCCTCCGTGTCCGGAACCCCCGTAGCCACCACCACCAATGTCACCACCACCGAAGCCGGAGCCAACGAAGGCATCACCATGGCTGGATGAGTGGCTTGAGGAGTGGTGTGGGTGGGCGACGACCTCATATGTGACGTGCTTCTCGTGCGACAGGAGCTTCTTGAGACCAATAATGGCGGATAGGACGAGAGCAATCTTGCCCACGAGCAGAGCCTTGCCGGCAATGAGGGCAATAGCACCCAAGAGAAGAGGCAGGAGGGCGGCAGCCTTCAGGGCAACGGCCAAGAGAAGTGGGCCAAGAATCTTGGCGGCCTTCTTCTTCTTGCCACGACTTTCCCCAGCAGCTGTGGATTCTTCCTCACCAAATAAGTTGTCTGAAACATCCTCGAGGGCACGGCCAGTGGATGCTACAGCATTGACCACATCGGATCCCTTGAGGTCAACCTTAATTGTGTGCGTGTGCAGGAAGTGCTGGAGGCGACTCCACACGAGAGATTCCACAGATTCATCCCCAGCAATACTTCTTGGGGCACCCTCGTATTCAGCTCCAGGGGTCTTAACAATCGTCACACCCTCCGTGAGTGGGAACACGTTCTTTTGCAACACAACTTTGTCAACAAAATTAAACAGCTTGTACTTCACACATGACACTGAGTCCTTGTTAATGCAGTCGTGGTAGATGCCATCGAGGAGGTCGTTATCTGTGCTTACGGCATTCCTGGAGTGGCCTCGTGTCTCCTCGGCCGGAAGTGCCGTCACCACTGCCACAACACACAAAATTCCAATAACTAACTTTGCCATTTAGGGAGGTAGTACCCTACGTCGTAACGTAATTTTTGGTTTAACGAAAAAAAAATTTAGATGAAAAGATTTTTTTGGAAAAAAAATCTCGTAACAACCCTCGGTCAAAATACCACAAGAATAGCCCTCTGTCTCAAATGCACAATCACACGGTTTGGGTATTTTCTCTCAACTGGCGTCGAATAGATGCAAGGATGATATGATACCGTTTGCAGAACGTACAGCCAATTTATATGATACCTCTTTCGAATGATTCCCCACCAGAGAGAGTCCACAATTCTGCTCTTTTACCTCTTAAGCGGTGCATATACTCGAGTGTTGGTGACTTCCAATGGGTCGGTCTCCCCGTGTTAGGTTGTGCGGGTATCTCACTCCGTCGCGGGCTCTCACCATGTCTTTCTTTCCTTCTTTCACTCCGTGCCACACTCGTGAAGATTGGTAGCAGCCACCTTGGAGCACCATCATCATCATTGTCGGTCGTCAATGAAGATGATCGCACGAGCACCATCGAAAGACCTCGCGCGGCATAAGAATATCTCTGTGTTGGCTTCTTTTTTTTCGTTGCTGTATTTTCAATTCACCAACTGACCGCCACCAATCTATGTTGGACAGTCATTAATAAATTTCTGAAATGACGATTCAAGCTTAGGGCGCTTTGAAGATGACAAAAAGCACGCCATGAGGAAGTTAGAAGACGATGGGGCAAAAAAAAACACTGAAAAAAATGCCCGATAGAAATGAGAGTAGAGAAATGTCCACAGAGCAACTTTCAGTCCTCCCGTTAATCAATGGCCGCGCTTCTGGAGCTCCACATACAATAGCGCGATTACTACAATTATTTTATCCGCGTCTCATTATGGCCGCCAAGAAGGGGACCACGAGAATTCTTTATCAGCCAGCATACATACCGTATGAGCATGTGGTTGAGATCTTGTGCGAAAGTATCCATGAGAAAATTGAGTGGGGAAATGATCGCGTACAATATTATGCTTATAAATAAAAACTCGCATAAGAAATCATTCTTCCCATCTCTCCCACCTGCGGCAATTCCCCAGAAATCATTGAAAATCCATTCTCCTAGTGGGTGGGGACCACACCACCCTCTCCAAACACTGCCAATGTACATATGTGCCTCTTCCGCAAACCCCCTTTGAAGTGCTCTCTAGCAATTAGACAAAACGAAAGTGTTATATTAAGCAAAGTGATTGAGATGTGAATGAAATAAACTCTCTCTCATTCACCTTATTTGCTCTGTGGGGCCTTTTTTACAAGCCAAAAATTAGCATCTGCCAAGAGATGATACACGGTAGTGTTGGTAAATTACGCAAATGCGTCATCAATTGCGTGTCCCATATGGAGGGAATGACGATTTACGATAGCACGCACCTTTTGTGACATCCTAAAGGTTAATCAACTCCATTTTCCAGAGTGGAGTTTGCAGTGGAGACGCCTGGTCGTTTTTGAGTATTACTTTTATGTTTAAATTTTAAGATAAGTAAACTTAATCTTTTTTTTAGATCACTTTTTATTATAAAAAGTTATCCTTTGAAGTCCATAGTGAAAGCATTCAAAAGCTCTTATAGATGGAGGCGCCTAGTAGTTATTTTTTAAGAGTTAATATCTTTCAAATAAATATGTTTTGCTCATATAAAAATGTTATTTGTTGTTAATTTAATTAATAAAAATTTTATTCCTTTTGCATGCCAATGCTTAATGGTGATGGGGATGGAAAGAAAGTTACATAATTATGTGGAAACGTCTTCATAAAAAAAAAATAAAAGAAAAATGTCAGTGATAAAAAATATTAAATATTGAAGTATTTTATTCATTAATGATTCGTATAAAATTGACTAATGACCTGGCGCCTCCACTGGTTTACAAATCAAGCATAAATCAAAATGGAGTCGCCTGGTTCAAAAATTTAGATTCATAATTCCTTTTGTTCTTCTTCTATTAATTTTCCGATTCTAATTTGATTTTCCTCAGAGCATTAAATCATTAAAAACTATCAATCTTCACAAGCAATTTCCCCTCAATGAAAAACATAAATTCTCGACTTTTATTGCTCAAAGTGGAGACAAAACGTCAGCGGTGAATTAATAAAAGAACAAGACGAAGATTGAGTTCCGTATTTCTTCATAAAAATTCCTGCGGTTGCAACATCAATCCATATAAAAGTCTTGTTTATGTATGTATATAAAATCTCATCTCAGATTTAATTTAAAGCTCGAGGAAAATTTATTAGAATTAGAATTTTAGTCTTGTATGAAAAAGAAAAAAAAAGAATTTTCTCATGGAAAATTCTTAACAATTTGGCGGCAACAGTTACATATATTGTATGTTATATGTTTATTTTTTCCTTAGCTCCCACAGTAATTAGCATAACTTATCTACATTTGCATGACTTTTCTCGCCGGAGAGGTAATGTAAAATTACCAACGCTGCGCGTCCAAGAAAAGAAGTGAATGGTTTTGCCTGCTTTGTAAATCACTTTCTGAAGAGACTTCGTATGAAGAGATGATCGATTGAAAGAAGGTGTTTATCATTTTTTCTACACATCCAACAATTATTACTGTGTCACTAATTTAGTAAATCATGGATGAGCAGTGTGTGTGGGTCGTGTGGGCAAGTGAAAAAAATATTTCTGAATGTGAATGGAGAAAGAGAAAAAAAAAGTGAAATCGTCCAGGATCGCGGTATTCAAATTGATAATCCGCGACTTGGTCATTAGATCGCGGGGCTCTTTTTTTCTCCTCTCAATATATGAAAGAAATTCACTGTCAATGTGGTTTAGGTGCGGGCGCGCGTTGGGGTCACTAAGTGGCATATCGAAGGTGATGACATGTCCATGATTTACTCTCTCCGCCGCAATACATCCCATTGAAGCAAGTTTTGCAGATTGACCGACATTCGGATCACTTATTATTTTGCATACCAATGCTCAGATATGTATATGTATCTTGATATGTATATTGGAATACACACCGCCGATTTGCAATTCCGCATTTGCAAGTGAACGCGACGGGGAGACTGAATGACCAGGAACCTGTGGTGATCGTCGATGAACCAGAAACTCGTTGTTTTTGCAAGATCCGTTCTCACGCGGATTTCTTTCGCGGAATGATATGCCAGAGTGAGAGAGAGTCTCTCATCGACGCCTCGAGTGGGGGACTTTCTTCAATGGAGATGATCCCATCGCGAAATGAATGTTCGTGAAATTCCTCCCAAAGCAGATGCAAAGAGATCCTGTCGCTCTTTCCCATAAACATGGCATCGTGTGTAATCGTGATTGTTTCATGGGTTGCAAAACATCACATTACGGAGAGGGGACCTCAAGTAGACAACATGGGAGACACGATGGTGCCATACAAGGTTCAATGAATTAACTTTGCACATTATCTTGGTAAACAGTAAGAAAGCGAGGTGCCTCATTTTTATGCGTACGGCAAAAAAAAGTAACAGCCTGGGAGTACCTCAATCAATTGGCTTGTGTATAGAATGAAATCTGGGAATTTGTGCAGATTTCATGCATCTCCAACATCTTATAGCGCTGAAATGTTGGCCCAGATACAATAGGAAGATGAAACGCTCCCAATCGCACATTCCTCTTGCTTGTATGGCCAAAAGTTTCAGCTCTCTCAAGCTTATTCCATGCTTAAGCTAAAAACTTCATTCTTCTCCACATCCAAGAATTCACATATTTAGAATTCAGTTCGTTTCTGTTATTGCAATTCTTCTTATTGTATCCCATTCAAACGGATTTTCTTTATTGTCTCGAAGTGAAAGAATCGCTTTTCATCCAAAGAGATTTCTCCACTCTGTCTGTGTTCTTTATAGTGTCATCAAACGGGGTACTGCTAAAGAATTCTAAATATATCTCTAAATTTATTGTGAAAAAATCTCTTTTTGTGGCTTTTTGATGTGATTAACATGACAATATTATAGAGGGCACACTTGTTGATGTTGATGAAGCAAAACACACGATAGTTTTCTATTTATATTGAAAAATTCTATTCGTATACACAAAGCTATGTATGTGGAATACCAATTAATTGAGAAAGGAAAGAATATACGAGTTTGCA
The DNA here is from genome assembly GCF_024334085.1 of Lutzomyia longipalpis. Classification (NCBI taxonomy): domain Eukaryota; kingdom Metazoa; phylum Arthropoda; class Insecta; order Diptera; family Psychodidae; genus Lutzomyia; species Lutzomyia longipalpis. The sequence goes on from NC_074707.1 coordinate 34,762,866, forward strand.
AAAGTAGAAATAAAAATTATAATAATAATAAATTTATGTACGTTCAGATGAATTTGCAGTGAAAGATTGCATATTTTCCGCACATTTTAACATCTTTATTAACGTCTGAGATTAATTATGTGGAAAATAGTTCCAACATATTGATATACTACTCATTCCCAAGTAACATTTTAGGGCAAATCTTCGACGATTCGTCGCCAAAGACAGGGCAAAAATTGGGTCTGGTGTCGACACACGGCCGAAAGTGGGGACAAAAAACCCCAATTTTTTGACCGACGAATCGTCGACATGTGAATCCCTATTGTGGCCCTAATCCATATTTCATCCGAAACTTGGTGGAAATATCTTCGACGATTCGTCGAAGGATTAGGGTAAAAATTGGGAAAATTTTCGACGGATAGCCGACAAAAATTTCCCTAATTTCCTTAATATTTTTTTTCTCTTTTTCTCCAATGGTTTTCAATGGGAATCATATTATTATGTAAAATAATATTACTTTCTCATGGATGGTGGCGTTACTTGCCATGCAAAATGGTAAAATGAAATGGATCTCAATAATAATAATTAATTATCCATAATTTTACATCGCGAATTTTCCTGACTCTTGATCATTGGAAAATTATGCCATATCCCTTTTCAGATAGGAAAATTAACAAAAGGAGATAAAATGACAATGTATTTCCAAAAATTAATTATTAAATATTTTTAAATTGGGTTTAAAAAATCAAATTTCCCAAAATCTTTTTAAAACTATTTTTAAAATTTCTTCATACATCCTATAACATATTGGTCCATATATTTTGGATGCAGATGCCTCAGATAATTAAGGATGAAAATTTTAATTTTGCACCCAAAAATTTGAATTCGCGCCTTTGAAGTTCTTGGGAAGATCGCGCGCCATATGACCCATTAAAATATTATTTTGCACAATTCCATAGAAAAGTCCATGGATGTTGGCATACTCCACAGTTTATTTTCCTATGCATTATTGCATTTATATGAAATGTAAAATAAATTTTAATTCTTTTTTTGTAAAACACAGAGGGATATTTTGGAAACAACTTGAAGTGGAAAAATTAAATTTACTTTACTCCAAAATTTTAAAATAAATTTTTTAATGGAAATGTTAAGAAAAAAAATATATTTTCGTACTTGTTAAGAGCAGTTCTGTCATTGGAATTTTTATTTTCTTAGAAGCTGTTTATAAAAACTTTCCAATTGATAATTGATATTTTCAAATAATGAATAATAAAATTTTTTTGGCATCACAACGCCATAATTTATTTCGCCTAATACAAACTAGTGTTTTTGGGACACATAACGCCTATATTTTTTCTATTATTATCAGTTGGTGTTCCACTTTGTGGGGAACAATAAGTAATGGTCGGAAAATCCGACTACCTTAGATAGGCCTCAAACTTGGTATGAGCCCATTTTAAACAACCTACATTCCAAATATGATGGTGGAAAAATTTTGGAAATAGAGACTTTCGATTTGAATTTTTTTATAGAAATGTGGATGACAAACTTTATTTATTCGTCTTTTAAAAATCCAAAATGGCCACCGTCCGCAATTTTGAAATATCACCAGCCACTTCCCTTATAGCTAGAAGTTTAAAATTTTAGTATGTTGTATAGCTCAGTGAGACGTTTTCATCGATAACTCATCTATATAATAAAGAAAGGTCTCTCTAAAATTTCGTTCCTGTTCATCTATGCATTTCTACATCGTTGGTCCGATCGTGATGAAATTTGGTACAGAGACTCCTGATACCAGGCGGTTTTTACCAACGGCATTCATTTTCCCCCCAGAGCCCCCCTTCATATAGCCCCCATATAAAATTCATGTTTTTTTGGCTACTTTTTGAAATTGGCGCCATAAATGGTGTGTGAAATTCACTTTTTCCCTTTGAAATATCTGTTGGAGGTTTTTGTGTGGCCCATCTTCTATATAATAAAGAAAGGTCTCTCTATAATTTCGTTCCTGTTCATCTATGCATTTCTACACCGTTGGTCCGATCGTGATGAAATTTGGTACAGAGACTCCTGATACCAGGCGGTTTTTACCAACGGCATTCATTTTCCCCCCAGAGCCCCCCTTCATATAGCCCCCATATAAAATTCATGTTTTTTTGGCTACTTTTTGAAATTGGCGCCATAAATGGTGTGTGAAATTCACTTTTTCCCTTTGCAATATCTGTTGGAGGTTTTTGTGTGGCCCATCTTCTATATAATAAAGAAAGGTCTCTCTATAATTTCGTTCCTGTTCATCTATGCATTTCTACACCGTTGGTCCGATCGTGATGAAATTTGGTACAGAGACTCCTGATACCAGGCGGTTTTTACCAACGGCATTCATTTTCCCCCCAGAGCCCCCCTTCACATAGCCCCCATATAAAATTCATGTTTTTTTGGCTACTTTTTGAAATTGGCGCCATAAATGGTGTGTGAAATTCACTTTTTCCCTTTGCAATATCTGTTGGAGGTTTTTGTGTGGCCCATCTATATAATAAAGAAAGGTCTCTCTAAAATTTCGTTCCTGTTCATCTATGCATTTCTACATCGTTGGTCCGATCGTGATGAAATTTGGTACAGAGACTCCTGATACCAGGCGGTTTTTACCAACGGCATTCATTTTCCCCCCAGAGCCCCCCTTCATATAGCCCCCATATAAAATTCATGTTTTTTTGGCTACTTTTTGAAATTGGCGCCATAAATGGTGTGTGAAATTCACTTTTTCCCTTTGAAATATCTGTTGGAGGTTTTTGTGTGGCCCATCTATATAATAAAGAAAGGTCTCTCTATAATTTCGTTCCTGTTCATCTATGCATTTCTACACCGTTGGTCCGATCGTGATGAAATTTGGTACAGAGACTCCTGATACCAGGCGGTTTTTACCAACGAATAAATCTTCCATTAAATATATTTCAATTCATCACAATTCCTTTCTCCCTGTAAAATTTGCGCGAAGCGCAAAAATTCCCCGCGAAGCGGGGCGTGGTAAATTGGAGCGAAGCGACAATTTACCTCGTACTTAATAATCGGTTGAGTGGTTTGAAAAAAATATGGCGGCTAAAAACAAAAAGTGTTTTTCCATATAACTCGAGAACGGCATGGCATAACTGATTTTGCTCAACTTGGTATCAAATTAAAAGGTTATAAGAAGCTCTACAACTTTCTAGAACATAAAAAAGTTTTAAAAATACTATTTCTTGTAAACGAAAAATATGAAAAACTTTTTGTGAAATAAAAATCCTTCATTTTGTTTCCTAGATGTGACCTTGAAAATTACCGAAATTATATCAAATCATAGCTAATTTTGAGACATTTTTAAAATTAGCCAATGAAATTAAAATTTCCAAAATAAAATTCTTAAAGACTATACGAATCTTAATATGAAACTGAAGTTTGTTTGTCTGTGGCAAATTAATTCTTCTGAAACGGCTTGACCATTCGCGATGAAATTCTGTTTGAAGGCAGAGGGGTTCAATAAGATTTGCAAGTCATTTTTGATTGATTTTTTTAAAATGTTTTCTTTGATATTCTTTTTAAATTATTCTACGTGTATGATTGTTTTATTGGTGTTTGATATTCTTTAAGCTAACCATGCGCAGAAGAAAACGAAAAAAAGAAATCGGCTTGCATGTTTTTGGGGGCTCGAATTAACTAGTAATACCTATAATAAAAAATGAAATAATGGTAAATTATTTTTTTTTCATTAGACATCTTGCGTCTGATAGTTACATTTTATAAAAAAAAAAAGTTTTTTAGTTGAAGTTTCACATTTCAGGTCTACAGATTATAAAAAAAAGAAATTTAAAAAAAATCTTTAATTGCGATTCTCGCCCGAGAAATATTTTAAAAATATTTTTTTTGTAATGCGTTTCGCGTCTGAGAACTTGTACATAAAAAAAGATTTTTTAAAAAAAAAAGTTAGTTTCTTCATCGCGAGTTTTACATTTTAATTCTTAATGAAATAGATTGAAACGAAAAGAAACATATTTTCTCTTCAAAGTACACTTGGTGGTTAAGATTAACTTATTAGATTTTTTTAAAGTAAATTGTATTTTTAAATTCATAAGATACTTTGAGATTTTCATAAATTAAAAAAAAATGATAAGATAATAATTATTTTTTGACAAATAGTCGACTTTGAGTACTGGATACAGATGAGTTTTTCTTCGGCATCGCCCTTATGTGTGTTTTTAAAGACCAAATGTGCTTCAAAAACAAAACGTAATAATAATAGAAAAAATATAGGCATTTTGTGGTGCAAGCAATATTTACAAAAAAGGACGTAAAGTCTTTTTTTTTTTGTAAATCGGAATTTTTAAAATATTTTATATATTGTCATTTAAAATACTACAGTTTGTATGGAAATAACAAAGTTATTATTATTATTAAGAATAAAAATATTGTTCATTTTTAGGCGCTTTGTGCTTAAAAATAGTCAAAGAACATTAAAAAAGGTATTTTTTTTTCCTTTATTAATAATTCAAGCTAAACAAAAATTGTCAAAATATAAAGGAATTTTAAATAGTGATTAAAGAATTAGCATTATGTACATAAGAATTTGCAAAATATTCCAATTAATTGATTTTTTTTTAAATTAATAATAATTTCTGTAGGAATTGTCGTACGATATCACTCCGACACTTCCACCAAGTTGAAACCATTTGTGAAATGGACAGTAATGGTGTAATGTGATTGGACAATGGATGGATGACGTCACTTAAGGCTAAAATAGGGCCAAAATAGGGAAATCAACTACCTTGATGCAAAAAAATTATGCAAATTAATCAATTTTTCATGATTTTAGCATAGAAATTAATTTGCTTCTTTATTATCTATCGATTTCCCACATTATTTGTTGGGTAAATAATAGTTTAGGGTGCATTTTTGCATATAGAAAATTGGTAGAGGACTAGGCCAAAATAGGGATTTTTATGTCGAAGATTCGTCGGCGATAAATTGGGGTTTTTTGTCCCCACTTTCGACGGTGTGTCGACACCAGACCCAATTTTTGCCCTATCTCTGGCGACGAATCGTCGAAGATTTGCCCTAAAATGTTACTTGAGTTTGCCCAGATTAATTTAATTAAAATATTGCAATATTTTTGATATTGTTAAATTATTTTATACTTATTTTCAATATTGGAAAAGGGAAAAAAATAATTTACATGCATAGGTATTTTGTATTTAGAGATAATTACATTTAGGAAAATATGACAGGGAAAATTTTCGACAGAATTAGGGCACTTCCCTCCCTATTTTGCATTAAAATATAAGGAAACAAGATAGGGAAAATCTTCGACGAAAATAAGGCCACCTGATTCCCTATTTTGTAGAAAGAGGAATAGAGAAAATCTTCGACAGAAATAGGGACACCGGTTTCCCTATTTTGTGAGCAAATATAAGGCAGAATAATAAGGAAAATCTTCGACGGATTTAGGGCCGTCAGTTTCCCTATTTGGTAGGCAGAGCCAAGGAACAGAAATAGGGAAAATATTCGACGGAAATAGGGCCAAAGATTTCCCTATTTGGTAGGAATTAGAATAGGGACAATTTTCGACATTTGGTGGGCACTCATTGCCCAATTCAGAAAAAGGAAAATTGGGAGGAAAAAATTTCGACGGATAGTCTACATGTTTTGCCCTATTTCTTGCATAAAAAATAGGGAAGGAATTTTTCGAAAAATGGCCCAATATTCTTCGACGGGGAAATTATTGGGCCACACAATAAGGAAATCTGTCGAATATTTGCCCACTTGAGTATTTCCTAGCAAATAGGGCCAAAGATGTCGACAAATATTCGAGATATATTCGGCATTTCCCTATTTAGGGCAGAATGTGTTACTTGGGTTATAATATCTTGATTATAAATGCGCTAACTTTATAAAGTGAATGCTAAGAAAAAGGATAAAAGGCACCACCTATTAAAAAAAAACTATTATTATTCAATAAATTTTCCAGAGCGAGAAAAAAAATATAATTTAAAATTGACATTTACAGGTCATCATCAGTAAGAATTTTCAGATATATCTACCTATAAATAGAGGGAAAAATAATAATAAAAAAAACCTAGCGTAGAGAAATATTGTTTTCAATGTTCTGCTACACTGACGACAAAACATAAATTTTTCGCTCATTTAAACTTATTTACTAAACTTAATTATGTAGAAAATTGATTTGACATCGTGATGCGTCAATAATGTCTTGTTTTGTACATCAACTGTCGCCTTTATTTTCTCCACTTATGTTCCTCTACATTTTTTACATTGTACCACAACTTTGCTACCAATGTGTGTAAAAATGATGGCAAGAGAGACTTTGCTAACTGCTAGAGGGAATCATAAATTAATTCGTTGATGATTCTCACGCTTTAAGATTTTATATAGAGGTTAATTGTTTGGCCTTTAGAGTAATAAATTCTACAAAAGGAAAGACATTCTTTTTTAAATTATTAAATAATTGCTTAAACTATAAGAAATATTGGGGTAAAGATGGTTGACTGTAGGGTCAAATAAAGAAAATTAAATGAAGTTACCTAAGTTTTTTCATGAGATTTTTTAATCAAAATTATTTTTAAATACCTATATACATATAAATTTATAACACTATTTGACGAGCTGACGATAAAGATACTTGAAGTAGACAAAAAACTACGATTTTTTAAAAAATATATAATTTTTTAATAATGAAATTAAAGCAAAATTTAAACTAAACATTTTTTCACATTTAATGAAAAGCAAAGTTTAAATAAAAATATTATGTTGTAAATTAATCGATCAATGACAATATAGCTTGACCCACGAATAAAAGCTACGAGTGTTGTGTATAACATTTTGCATGTTTTGCCGAAGAAGGTTGTTTGACAAGATTATGTAGAATTTCTGTTGGGGAAATTGAAAGTGCTTTGACCTACATTTTCTAATTGTTAATTTTAGCTATATATTTTCACATTGTAAGATAAATTAAACAATTTAATTTGAGATAAATTTACTTTAAAATGCATTTGGTAGATTTTATAAAATTATTTATGCACACGCTGTGACTCATGCAAATTATGTAGGTCTATGTTTAAATTCAATATCATTCTAAATACCAAACTAAAGAGCTTTTGGACAGATAAGACATTTGGTGCTCTAAATGTGGAAGTTTTCTTTTTTCCCTTAAAATAATTCAGCCTAAGGTTTACTTAGATGCTATCTATGGGTGATCTTGAGACGGATTGCTTATCTTGATGGGTTTTCTTTTGCAGAAAACCGCGGTGAAAAGAGAGCGAAAAAAAGAGAGAATAGTTTTGTCCATACAACTAATTCTCAATTCATAATGTGAAATTTTAATGTTGGCCGAATTAACTGTTATGTGTGAGAAGATAAAACACAATTTTGTATATCTCTACCTGCCACAATCTGTTCCAAATACCCATCTTCATTCATTCAAAGTCAAGTGGTTGGAAACGCCGGAATCAGGCAGGCTTTTTTGGCTATGTAACACTTTCAGCTGGCAAAATTGGTGTGAGAATTTATAAAACGAATTGTTTTCTGTCCCTCATATTAGTCTGGCTTAACAACAAAAATCTTAATTTCTTCGCGTTGCCCCAAGCTTGACCAATGAGAGAAATTCTTGGGAGAAAATGTTGCAGTTTCCTCTAATATGAAGGTTAAGCGAGAGCAAAAAAGAGCATCAATTTCCTTTATTAAAAGCCACATTCGATCCATCATTTCCTTTCAACACGCACAAAGCTCTCATCTTCGACCACTAATTATGCATTTTAACTCTTTTTAATCACTCTTTTTCACAGCTTAGTGTGTGTATCTTTTGAAATCGATATCCGGCACTTTTTTTTGTTAATAAATCCATTCATATAAGATTAAACATTGGAACATTTCTACAAGCACTATTCGCGCCATTTTTCTCCGAAGAAGACTCTCAAGCGCGGGAATTTTTTCTGCGATCGCGCCTATAAGGCGAGAATCGCAGCGTGAAAGCTCATTCAGCTTTCGCAATCTCACCGCAGAAGCCGAAAGATTTATATGATGGGATTTATTAAATTAATTTCTTTACCATCATACTTATTTGTGTTTTCGCTTAGATTTTTTTTAAGTGCACGCACTTGAAGTGTTTGCCTAATTTTTTTTGGTTGGCATACTCTCAGAGCGGTAATTCACAATGAGCCACAAAAAGAGTCATCAAGTGCTTTTATCCATGAAATACTTCAAACAAATTTTGAATGTTATTGCTTTCTACAATTCTTCTTTTTTTATTTTTCAGCATAATGTACTTTTATCTAAATAAAGTTAATTGATTTGTTCTCATTCTCATAAACGTGAGAATTTTAATAATTTGTTTGTAAATTTCAGGTAATTCCTTGGAAATGTTCCTCTAAACAGCTATGTATATATCTGGAGAAGGACAATGAGTAGTAAAATAACTCTTACCTTTTTTTTATTCCGCTTTTCTTGAAATGGAATTTTAAATTCTAATTAGAACCGTTTTATAGACATCGACTTGTTCTATAACAAGATTTATGCTTGCATTTTAATAAAACTACTGACCACTAAATTTACGAAAAAAAAAAGAACATGATGTATTTAAATTTTAAATAGTTTTCATGTATATTAATGTTTTTCATGTACATAGAGTAAGGGCTCACGGTGCAGCTTTAACCAACATAAAAAAAGAAACTTTATACAAAACATAAGCAAAATATTATTCTATTTAATTCTTCAAGCTTGTTCAAGAAAATTTACTCCGAGAAGAAAATATGTTGATTTTTCTTCCAAGCCGTCGCCTTGCTGCCAGATTTTATCAGGAGCTGTAAAAATTATTCTTGTTTATAATATTCAAAAAAAAAATACGAATAATTGCTCATATAGTTGAGTTTTGTATTCTCTATCATTTTAGCTGTGATTCTTTCGAAGATTTAGATTACGAGAGTAAAATAAGATAAAAAAAAATATATTCTTACCTCTTTCACATTAGAAACTTTTTAATTTGCATCTGTACTACGAGACCCCACTGTAAATTAATTCCTTAAGCATTTAATAATGTTTTTATTGCTTTATTTATTATTTATGACATGCATGTTTACACCCATATGATTTTACTGTTTGAGAATGAATGGGAAATGTTGCCCTAAATTTCAAAAGAATTTCTGTTGTCACAAAGCTGACAAACCTCTTCTTAAGAGATCACATCTTGTTTGTTGCTTTCATATTCAACAGAAACCGAAAGCTGTGGTGTATTTGTCATGCACGAGGAACCCTTTCTTCACGCACAACATTCTACCACATATATAACCAATTCCATCTCTTCCGTGACCTTATTTCGCATACGTACAGTATTTATTTTTCAGTTAGAACATTGTTAATAATCTTGGGTTTTTTTTTTTGTAAAGAAGAAAGAAAACAAACTTTCTGATAAATATTTCAATCATGACTAATTCTTTTTATGTCACTGTGTTATGCTATGTTTTGCACATTTTTGCTCAAGACATTGAATGATTTCAATGCAAGAATCTTTTATTTTTAGATCAAACTAAATTAATTCGTGCACGTGAATAGAATAAATGTATCCTCTCTACGAGATGCAAAAGAGCAACACTGATCGTGGAGAATGTTGTGGAAAAATTAATTTTCACTGAAATATGTAAATGCCGCCAGATGTTTAGAAATTAAAACAGAAAATGGTAACAGCATCCGCTACTATTTTAATTAGGATTTAGAAATTGATTTATTGGAAAATTTCTCATGTGTCGCATCCGCTGCCGAAGATGCCGGCAACTGAAAAAAATGATACCTTCAAGGGGACAACTACTTTTTTATGTTTAAAAAAATTAAATATTCATAATTTAAAATAAAGTTTTTTTTATTTAAAACGACAAGTTTAATCAAATTTTTAACGTTGACTAAAACGTATTAGTAAAGAAAATTATTACGAGAAGAAAAATAGATAGCGCCATCTATGTTTAAAATTATTTTGTAATCTAAGTTACAATAAAACTAGCGCTGAAAAAAAATCTTCCAAATGTGATTTGTCCCTCAAGGTTTATTCCACCACAAAATATTAAATATTAATTCTTTAATAGAGGGCAGTAGTAGTAAAATTGCTCTCTACGAAAATTAAATACTTACCTTTAATATAATAAATCTAGAAATTAAATAAATAAATGAGAGAGGTATCACGCAAGAGACAAAATTACCAGCTAAGTAATTTGATTAAAAAAAAAGAAGATAAAAAAAAACTTAAGAACCTATCGCTCTAGCACAGACATCAACCTTTCAGGTTAATTCACATTTAAATATTAGTTCGGAATTTAGGCGCTAAATGGGAGTTTCATGCCAAATTGAAGCAATTTTCTACAATGATTCCACTTTTCAGCTTGATAAACAGTTTATTGGCCAAGAGATGATCTTTTAATTAGCAAGAAAATTCCCACTAATTCACCAAATAACCGGGTAATTTAGAATAATTATATGTTTATAGGAGGAGTGTGTTGAGCCCCTTGTCATTTTTGTGTGGTATTCGTAAAGTTGGTTTTCTAGCTCTCTCTTTCACAAACCATCGCATCGCATTGCGTTTTCACACAGTTTCCGCGATATTATTCACATCTTATACACCAATCTTGTCTTAATGGGCGATGTTTAAGAAGTGCAGCAGCTTTACAGAAAATCTCAAACAGTGTGGATCAGGCAGCCACCTTCGTGCGAGGTGTCATGGAATATAATGTGGATGCGAACAGGGGGCCAAATGGGGGTCAGCAATTCAGCTCAAGTTGTAAGATGCTGTCTTGACCCAATCGTCCAGTTTATCGAAAAATTATTATTTCCCACTTTTACATGCATTTTTCAGTGGCTCACACGAGCTTGTGCTCTCGTGCCACCGAAAAGGAAATCCCGTTTCGTTATTTGACCTAAACCAGCGAAAATGTTGCTAAATAATGGAAGTAAGTCATCGAAACGAGAGTGGGTAAGGTGATCAAATGAATATAACTGCAGCTGCCTCTTTAATTTTCAACGCGTCTTCTTTTTTTTTGGGTGTGTGAGATGTTTTCTTCTTTTTTTTCCGTTGGTGAGGTAAACTCTCATGACATGTTGAGGAAAATATTTATTTATCAAAAACAAATCCCAAAGACGTGCAACAACTTTGAAGAAAAAAAAACTTTTTTATTCGTCCAGATGAGATGTAATTTATCCAAAAAAAATAAAACATATTTTCTGTTCTTTTAATTAAAATTTTCTTTACAATTCTTTCTTTTTTTTTCTCCATTTCGAGAAAAATTATACAATTTTGTGATTTTAAGGTCAATGTTTTGGAAAATATTATGAAGTGTATAGTTGTAAAAAAAATAAGAAGTTAAGACATAAGAAATGTGAAGTAATAGCTATTAAGAGGTAGAAGACAATATGATAAGAGATTGCACAATTTTGTACGATTAATTGTTGAAAAAAAAATAGTAAAAAGAAATAGAGAAAAATAAACATACAAAGTGAGAGTTAGACTAGAGGAGAGAATAAAAATAAAGATGATAGGAAGAATTAAGATTAAGATATAAAAACAACGTAATAGACTAGATTAGGAATTATTCTTCATCATTGATCTCAATTTGGATTTTTTTCGTAAATTTTGTTTTCTCAACTTGTGTATGTTTGATAAGGTATTGATTTTTTTCATTTTACTTTACATTGTAAATTACAAAAAGAGTGTTTGTTCTCATTTCTTCAATATTATGACATAATTGTTATTAAATAATTGCTTGTAAATTATGAGACTAGTTATTTATATACAAAGAGTTTTTCAACTGTACTTAATCGAATAAAAAATAAATAGTGTTAACACGGGTTGGATGCAAGACACTCTATCTTCATTTCTTTACTTTTCTTTTCTTTTTTGGATTTGCGTCACTGACACCCCCTATCTGTTGGTCCCACTTTCTTTTGCACTAAAATCTACACGGGCCTCCTTCTTGTTTCTCTCTTTCGTATTGTTGGCATTTTGTCGAGGTTTAATGCAATTATTCGTTAATAAATAAATAAATAAATTACTTATGTGGGCTTTAGGTGTAAAACAATGAGACATTTCTAGGCTTTGTGGTGTCCGCCGTAGGCGAGGGAGTGAGAAAGTGAGGATCCATGACCGGCCAAGTCGCCGCCACCGAAGGAGTGTGGCTCGTATGAGCTCCAGCCGCCACCACCACCGGATGACCATCCGCCACCACCGTGGTAGTCGTGGCCACCACCGCCGCCGAATCCACCAAGTCCACCACCCAATCCGCCTCCCAGTCCACCGATGAGCGAGAGTTTCTTCGAAAGGATTTTCTTGAGGAGAATGCCCAAGGAGATGATGATGGAGAGCGTGGAGACGAGCAGAGCCTTCTTGGCAATCAAACCAATACCGAGGAGAGCTAAGATACCCAAAACAGCAGCCTTTAGCTTAATAATGCCGAGAAGGGGGAGCAACTTCTTGATCAGCTTCTTCTTGCCACGAGCCTCAACGACCAAGGAGCGCACTTGTGCCTTCATATCATCAGGAATGGCATTGCTGAGACTCCTTGCAGCACCCATGAAATTCCAATTGAGTGATCGTTCCTGGAAGAAGGTTCCCAGGCGATCCACAACAAATGATCCAATTGCACTTGATCGCGCTTCAACATCCTTGGCGGCTTCTACTTCATCAGAAGCCGTATCCACGGACCTCGCGACTTTGTCCACTTGCACAACCGACAATCCGGCGACCAAATCAATTTTTGGCTGATCGAAAAATTCCTTGGCCTTCCGGAAAACCTGCAACGAAGACGAAGTTCTTTAAGAAAAAACGTACATTTTCTCCAGCAAATTGCTGCAAGATTATGGTTCAATTGAATTTCGCCCCACAACTCCTCAACTCAATTTCTTGCTCATTTTGAGGTAAAATAAAAACTCTTTCAAACTGTGCCACGATTGAAATGCAGCTATAAACTGAAAATAAGAACACCATGAGCAAGAACGAGTTTTCCAGAACTCTTTAAAAATCATTTTATGCGCCGAGAGAGCATTATATATTGCAATTTCTCGACTCTTTGTCTCACAAACGAGATCATTTTAGAAACTCCATTTTATGTGACTCAAAACGGAATTATTCCTCATCACTGCACTCCCGATTGGGCAATTTAGCACAAGAACAAACATATCGGTATGATAAATTCATATTTCTTCTTAGTTTTCTTTTTTTTTTTAGTTATTCCTCATATGGCACACTTTAAATCCCATCCGAGGCTTTTTTTTTTCGACGTTTGAGTTGCGTGGAAGTTGAATCAATTATTATCCTACCGCCATTTGTACACAGGAAATGGAATCCTTGTCGAAGCATTCCTGAAACACTGATGGTTGATTCTCCTCCGCAACAACTGCCGTTGCTATTACAACTAAACACGATATTACTAAAAACTTCATTTTTTCACACTGATTTTTCGTCTTCACTTAAAATCCTTTTTTGCCAAAAAAAATAAATTTGCGGAAAGTGCGTGCCGTGCGTGGACTTTCCTCAGAGAGAAGCACCTTTAAGTTGCTTCTTCGATACACTGTTTAATTGTGGCAAGTGCTCGTGCTCATTCGTATAAAACACGTTGTGCTTTGACAGATCTGAAGTAAAACCATGTGTTTTTAAAGACTACGAAGTGTAGGATGGGATGCGCGCGGTGTCGTATCGCGAAGACCTCCCTCTCCAAGCACCAACCTTGTTTACCTAAAAAAAAAGTTGTCTGATAAAATAGCAATGAATCTCATTTCGAGATCTGCTGGTTCACTTGTATTTGGCTGTGCAAGAGCTCCAACACAGAGGCACCCATGAGATTTCTCAGGGAGCAAAACGATGAGGAACACCTCAGAGGTGGTGGATGCCTCTTGGTTGGACAGAGAAGCAAGAGACACATGAAACTGTATATTATTGGTCGCGGTTTGGTGGCTGTGTTGTGTCTTATTGAAAAGACTCCACGGCTTGGGGCAAGGTGTGGATATTTCATCTGCAAGACAAATTAGCGCTTTACCGTTTATTGACTCGTCACAATGTCTTTCTTTTTTTCTTCACTCCCTAACTCTTCTCCTTTTTTTTCTCACATCACCTCCAATCCTCCACCCATTGTGGCCATGCGGTGTCATCTCTGTCTCCATATCCGCAAGAAGTTGGAACATGTACAAAAAAAAACTTTTCCCTCCCTCCATCACTCTTCATTTTTTTTTGGGCACGGAAGAAGCTCTTCTTTGGGTGTGAGATGCCACAGTCTTGGGGAAATCATGAGATGCGTTTGGGGCATATCTGTGTCTCGTATCTTCTCCTCTTGGTCTTCTTTTTTTTAGCATCGTCGTCGCCAAAAAAAAAAAAAAACTTCTCCACAAAAGTGTGAACTTTAAGATGTGGGTCCATAAGGTAACATTTTATTCAAATTTTTTGGTGCCATGTCAAATTCCTGAGCCGTTGTGGTTTTCTGGGTGCCGCGTATGACAAGCGAAGTTCCGCATTTTGAGGAAGTCACGCGGGGTCACAGCTTCCAATCTGGGTGGTCATCTTCACTTTCAGGATCTCTGGCATTTCCCTAAATTAGCACCTTTATTAGTGTGATAAAAATTAAAGAGAAAGTGACGATAGAAAAGTATATTTTACCCGTGCAGCTCCATCATTTTCTTTCAGTCTTCCAAAGCAGCTCTGTGAGAATTTCTTCAAGCATTCTTAGAATTTATATGAGAATTTCAAGAATACAAGCTTTCATTCCATTGAATTTAAAGAAATCATAAATCGTTCTTTCTTTTCCTTTTAAATGTTTCTATTTTAGTAAATTTTTTTATCGTTTTTAGAAAGAGCTTTTTAGGGATTTTTCTAAGAACTTTATTCCTAAATTATTTGTTAATTTGTGTATGAAGCAATTAACAAATTTTCCATTGAAAAGAAACTCGCAATTAAAGAATAATAACTTGATAATAAATTAATTAATTATTGGGCTAAGTATGCATAGCTAAATTCTTTTTAAGTAAAATGGAGACGCCTGGTTTAACCAGGCGCCTCCATCTTAGATTTCTATAAGTCTTAGCCGTAAATAATGCAGGCATTAAATTCATCAGGTATTTTAAAGAATGAGATCATTTTTATTAAAGAGCAATATTAATATTAGGTGAAGGTGCCAGGTACTTGACAATAAGTCGGAACTAGGAAATTCTAAATAAAAAAAACGCTGTCATTTACACTTGTTTAATTTTGAAAAAAAATTCAAGTTAATAAGATAAATCTTAGAATAATTTTTTCTTTCAATTTTTTAACGAATTCTTCTCTAAAAATGAAAACTTGAATTAAATATCAGGCGTCTCCATACAAAATTAAAATCTTCTAATAAATATTTGTTTAAAATAAATCCTCAAATTCAAACCCAAAGACTCAATCTAGTTTAATGGTTAATACGCAGAACGTATAAATGGAGGCTACTAATTACCAGGCGTCTCCATATTTCTCTTTTATTTCGTTAATTAAAACTTAAACAGAGAAAACAAAAATTAAATTATCATATTTTTTGAATAAAAAAAATCAAATACCTTTCTCAGAACAAGATCTATAAAAGAGTATAATAAAAATCCATCTATAAGGAAAGCAACACGCCAATTAAGAAAAGTAAGTACATCGCTAAGGCAGACAATAAAATTGAGGTAGGTACAATTTCAATGGGGAATTAGCATGTTTATTTTGTACATACACGGTGGGATTAGCGAAAATCTTTGGGTTGTTTTTGAGCACAAATCCATTATCAAAAAATTGTTGAAAGAACTTTTTCCGTTTTAAATACTGACCGACCCAAATCCATAAAATTTCCACCCAATTTTGAGTTAAAAGTGGGTTCTATTTGAAATTCCACAACGCCTAATCATGCCCTGATTGATTAATATCTTCTCTCACGAGGTAAAATGTTCTTCTAATGCCGTCAAATTATAGCTTCCGCTTGGATAATTCAATCAAATTTATGATAATTCCAGCAATTTTCCCATCAAATAGAAATGGGCTGGTCACTAAAATTCAAAACGATCCTCATTACAAGAATGGGATTTTTTTTCTTTCTTTCTGCTCTTCTATGGGACAAACTTGAATGAAATCAGTGATCTATTCAGTGTAAATTATCGTGTGAATGCTTAAGAAAAAAAATCTTACTCTCATTCTCTGTTATAGTTCTTGTCAGAGATACCATTTCACCTTCACCCGTGGCGCGAGTTTCACGTGAATATATTCCTCTAATTATGCTTGATATATTTGATTATTCTCAATTAAGGGGGAAACTTGACCAAAAAATTATCACATTGTTTGAGAGTGAAAGAAACTTTCTCATTTTTACTTTAAGACAATTTAATTTTCATAATTGATTTTCTTTTTGGTTAGATGCATATAAAACCCATAGAGACTAAGCAATATTTTAGGCAAATTAGCACAATCTTTTTTTTTTCTCAACAAATTTCTACTTTTATATTTCTTTTTTTTTTTAATTTCTTAATGAATTGCCAATTTTCAACATTACTTGATGGGGACAGTGGTGAAGAGACATCATCTCTTGCATGTGCCATTTTCTCATGCCATTTGCAGAAGCTCCAAAAATATAGCCACTACTGCGTTAATTGTGTGGGCTTATGATCAATTCGTGTTGACATGCAAAGAAGTTTGCCAGTGAGAAATCGAGATTCTTCTTTTTTGTGTACCGTTAAAAATGCTCAAATCTCTACACACTTTTTATGCTTTTTTATTGGTGCCATATGACCCATCACAGGGAAGAAGGTGAATTTCAATGAAAACAAAAATTGAGGATAAAACATTAAGAGAAGAAAAAAAAAGTCTTCTCACTAATGGGAGAAAATTCACAACTTTTTCCCCAAAAATTCCGTGATGGGTTCTTAAAGTTTGTCACAGACACACCGGAAAAAGAGCAAATTAGTGCTACCGTGAAGGTGAAGAGTAACAAAAACAATAATATACATAGCAATGGTATTTGGGAAAAAAAGTTATTAGATACGACGCGATTTCATAACAATTTTTTTCATTGCGCCTCCATTATGATCGTGAAAGTTTTAGTGTTGTTCCATGTTTATTATTATTATTTTTCTTCTGTCTGCCATTGCGTTTGCTTTCCTTTGACGCTCTTCAATCACCGACATAGCCACTTTGCGATCTGTGGGTTCGACCTGATGGAGTCAGTGCTGGGCCACACCATGCCCAAAAAAAAAGCGCGCCAAAATGTAAACATACCGCGCAAAGAGAAGGGGATCAGTGATTAAAAGTGAATCACCGCGCGATCGCCCATTCAGTAAATTGTCCAATTGAATGGAGCGCCACGTTAGGTAATTGATCGAGTGACTATTTGACCAACTTCGCGGTGCTTTTTCAGCTACTCACCCAGAAAAAGTGACAATGAAAAACGACACACGTTGACCAGTGCAAGCGATCTGCATCATCAATTTTCATTAGAGGGTACTTCTGAATAAATGAATAGGTAGCCAATAGAGTATAGCTCAAGTAGTCCAGAAGATCGACATAACACGGACACCCAGAAATTATGCGTTATGAAGAGAGCATTCAAATAAAATGAGGTGCATTTTAACTTAATTGTGAGTATTCATTTTTCAAAGGAGTTTATGCATTTTGTGTGGCTCGAATTAAGGCATTTGAATCATTTTATATGGCATGAAAAAGTTTAGAGTTAAACTTAAAAGTATTAAGGAACACAACAATTTATCAATTTTAATCAATGGAAGTTGGGAAAATCAGGAACAATTTTGTCCAAAAGTTCATAAAAAAAACGTCTCTCAAGTATATTTTTTGTGTTTTTATGCATGAAACAATTAGGTGCTTAAATTCTGATTTAAAAAATCAAAAAAATCTGTAAAATAAAGGGCATAGCTTTCGTATCTTATGTTAAATTTTACAAAAATTTTCCGGTCTAAGTTCAATGAAAAAATAAAAAAATTACTCTTTTAATTTTAAAAATGTTGATTTATTTATTAAAATATCTGTTTTTTTTTTAAATTTTTTTTTTACATAAATACTTTAAATAATTGTTAAATCTTTCATGTTTTATAGATTCTTTACAGTAATTATAAAGTTACATGTGTTGTGATTTTCATAATGACTAAAAGATCAAAATGAATAAACTCCTTTTTTAATACAGAAGGTTTGTTGTTTAAAAAGAAAGTTCGTTTTTCTGTAATTAAATCATTTGGATAAGTCAAAAAATATTTTTTTTTAACTAAGAATTTTTGTTCTTTATTTCCCTTCACAATTTTAAAGGAAAAAATTGATGATAAAATTTCTTTCTGGTAGAACATATCTTAATATATAAAGCTGAAAAGTCTGTCTGTTTGTGGCACATGAACTCCTCCTAAACGGCTGGGCCGATTTTGATGAAATTTGGTATGGGGGTAGAGGGGGTCAATACGAGTTGCAAGCGCTATATGGGATTCCGCCCCAACCCCCCTTTATAGCGCCTCCACAGAAAAATTCATTTTTTCCCATTTTCTACCTGCTGAATTTGCGGATTGTGGGTGAAATAAATGAAATGAATAACGGGATTTTTTTATTTTTAGAATTTCTCGGGGTACCGTATTATTCATCCCCCCTATTAATATACGCCCCCCTTTTATAGCTTAAAATGGTGATTGCTCACACGTGATTGGGGGCTCGGGTTGACTAGTAGGCTAAATAAATAAGGAAAATACTTGGTATGCCACGATTGTGGTATACCAACTAATAGTCTATTAGATTTTTAAAATAAATCAAATGCATTTATTTAGCCTCAAGATCCGGCAAGGAAAGCACGAATTTGGTTGATTGGAAATATGTTGTCTTGTATGTTGTAATATAGGTAAGTTGGTCTAATTGAAGAGAAGGCGTTAAGAAAATGCAAGAGGTTCAGCATCATAAGAGGAGCAAAACATCTTGTAGCAATAGTGGTGGTATGGCAGCATCGTACGTTCGGTGAAAATGCCACACTATTTTTCCTAATGGCTTCTTCAAAGAAACCACCAAGTTTGTCCGGAAAAACTGGTTGGCAAAGAAACCGCATGCAGCGTATACACACAGGTGAAGATCTTCGCTCTCTTTTTTCCCAAAGCCATCCAAGTTGCAACAACAAGACTGCGGGGACAGGGAGACCATCGCAGCTCAAACATCAATTTCAAGAGAGTGACCCAATTCTTTGTCAGCATTTCCCTCGCGCTTTCTTGAAATCAACAAAACAGAATGCTGGCATGCATACATGGGTGCTGGAGAGCACACACCATGGCGAATTCCATAAACAGAAATATAACTTGAAAATATATTTTATACTGCACCAAGTGAATTTTCCTTTTGGTGCCCGAGAGAGTGTCTACAAAAGAATATTGCCGTATGACCGTTATAATAATTTCTTTTCTGACATGTTTAATGCTGCGGTTTCATCATCGCAGTGCGCGAAAACTTTCCCCAAATCAGCATACCGAAGGAGTGATTGATTGGCATTTGCTTCTTCGGCATATATGCAGTTTTTCTTCTGCAACTTCCGTTCCGCAATATCTTCTTCCATTCTGCACGCGTGTTATATATATTTCATCTATATATAATTTCCGGGATGCTAGCACAAGGCGTTGCCATTCTTTGCGACATCTTCTTTTTTTTCTATATGCTCGCACACGCTCATTGCGACGAAAGTCATCATCCACTCTGCACGTAATGAGATAGTCACTTGAGAGTGGCAAATGCATTTCTTTTTTTCCCGGGAAATCAATTTCCCCTTGAGTGAAAACGAAAATCCAGATTATTCAATTAGAGGAGAGAGATTGACATCCTTCCGAGAGAGCACTGAAACTGAACTGATCAGAACTTTCACATGAAGTTCTTCTTTCTTTTTTTTTCGTCGTCGTTGCACCTCACGGTGGAAAATGAATTTATAAAGATAGCCGCTGCTGATCAAGTACTTTGCCAAGGGGCTAAGAACGCACCAATCTCATCAACTTTCTCTGTATCAAAAGTACATTAAGAGCAGTGCATCAATTTGTTATCGAAATCTCTCACATTAATTCATAAGATTATATTTAATATATCGTGCTGCATTGGCAACAAAACACTTACCGTGTCGCTGGAACAGAGTTCTTGAAGATAAATTGCTGTCGTGATACAATTTCGTTTGTGATGAACAAATTGGATTGCTCTACTAAATTAAAAGGTGTTTGTGTTTAACACATTTAAAGCCGGAGAAACTCCAGAATGTATTTAACGAACATTTTTTTTATGAAGTGTTTGAATTAATCTTAAATCTTTATTGTAGGATTATAAAAGGGTCAAGAAAGCGGAGATATGGACAAATTTTATGCTTAACTCGCCCTTTTTGACCCATTCTTCACCCATACAAGAAAAATTTTATTCAAATTTCTCCTCTCTGGTAATGAATTGCATTTTAATCCAGTGACTAAATCAAAATCCCATTGGTGCTCATCATCCTAATCATAACGTAGTGATATCAATAAAATTAATTAATCTCCACAATCAGAGCCATCATTAAATGGCCATAAATTAGAAATCTTTATTGCATACTTGGTGTATGAAGTGTGGCATCTTGGTGGCATCAATGAAATTTTTATGAGCTTGCTGGTTGAACCTCATGTTGCATTATTAAGCGAGTTTGCCTCTCTGTGTTTCCGTTGTAAGTCCAAGATTAGTTTCACAATGTCTAGCTTATGTGATTTTCAGCCAATTCAGATATGAATTAAAGCATATAGGGTAAGATTGCCTTATATGCTACAGTATCTTGATATCTAAAAGCTTTATTCCCTCTTTATCAGAGGTTGTATACAATTTAACAATTTACTTAACTGATGAAGTAAAAGTAAAGGTCATGAAAAGTCACATTTAGAAGTTTATTAAAGAGTTGTTAAAGATCAATTCACCATCCTCCCACACTGTTTAGTTTTCAAATTCTTAAGAAGAATTCTTCCATTTAATGAGTAAAAGAGTAACAAAAGCCAATGAATTTCCCAAATTTGTACCCAATATTAGGCACACTGACCCTATTGAATTTTTTGTGCATTTTCACACACTGTTAACCGTCTATGAATTGATTTTAATTTGATGTAAACCATAATTTTTCATACTCTGACAATGGGCAGACAGTTAAAAGTTCTCATTTAAGATTTACGTGAGCGATTGACTTCTGAATTAGGTGAAAACATACTTTACTACAGATTTATATATAGCGAGAAGTTTGCGTGTTAGGAGGCCTAACAGTTTTGTGTTATCTCGGCTGAATTTGCAATATTCATTCTTTTACATTTTTATCATGATGCAGAAAAGAAGAAAACATCTTGGACCACATATAAGATGCGATGTTGTTGTGAAGGAGAGTCTTGCATATCGCAGCTAAATAGCTGGCAATTGTGGGTACAGTTCTGTCCATTCTGTCGGACGAACAGACAACTCACGTATAAATGTATAGGAATGATGAAATTGATGAAACTAAGACAATGTGAAGATTGCCTATCGAGGTGCGTGATGAAAATGAAACAATAAGAAGAAAGCTTTTTCAGTAATTTGCCAAGAAAAGAGGTGAAAAATACATAATTGCGGGAGAAGAGTAAATAACTGCCGGAGTATTTAAATAGAGAAAATTTTTTCGGGGAGAAGAATTAAGTAATGACGCGACGGCTTTGGCAATTGCCCATGAGATTTTCACAAGATTGTTCATGATCTTCTCTTTGGCCCACGGTTAAAGGTGCCGCGAATAAGTGAAATTTTATGAAATTGCATGATGACCTTTCACTTCTCTTTGGTATTATTTTCTCTTGGCGGGTTGAATATTTTGTGGTGGTTTCTTGGCGAAATCATGCTGGTGCGACAGAATGAGAGGATGACTTCTTTTTTTTTGGCCCACCACATCGCAAAGAAAGAGAGAATCTGCCGAAAAGACATGTTGCGGCGAAAAAAAGGGAAATGGGTCACATCTGAGAGTGGAACAATGCTTCCCATGTGCTTTCTTCAAGGCCCACATTTTGGCGGATGACGCAGAAAATTTACATACAAGAGAAAAATAAACATTAAACGAAAATTCCGACCGTGGACAAAAAGTAGGATTGGGCGTTCGATATTTTCGTTGATCATCGTCGCAATTTCGATGATTTACTGACTGGCGCGGCATTACTGTTATATAAACGACGGTATAAATTGGCGATTGGGACAAGAAGCGCGCGCACCCGCCGAAGATCGCGCGGGCTCACATGGTGATCACACAAAACAGTCAGCACCCGATGAGATATACCTACCTGTTGTGTTCCCCTTTGGTGTGTCGCTTTTTTACTCTCTTATTTTTTTCAACACACCGATCGATGGACATTCTTTGGTCAGTGACCTACTGTACCACTTTACTCCACCACGGTGCACGAGAGCGAAAGACGCATGGAAATGCCTCCGACCACATCCAGGGAGCAGCAGCATTTGCGGTGGAGTTGAGCGCAGAAGTACCCCGCAGAATGCGATAATCGCAACAATTAGTCAGTCAAAAGCCAAGTGCTGGAGGAGATTTTGCTATTTTGGTGACGATCGTATACTGACCGAGTTCTGCGGAAGGCCGCGGCCGTGCCCATGACATTGCCATTCGCGCGCGCGTTGTGCAAAAATACCAAACATTCCACACACGAACTCCGTCCGTACACACGAATCCAAAAGACTGCAATGCACATTCCACGTCCACCTCTGAGCTATTGTCTATAAGCTGGCATAATGCAATTCATCTGCATCTTGGCAATTGCAGATGTCTCAATGAAACCGAAAGGCTCAAATTGAAGAGATCAACTCGTGCGATCTTACCGTACCTTTGGCGATCATTTAATCACTTGCTCAGTACACCTAATCATGCTTCATTGCATGACTTTCCCAATTATACATGCGGAAGAGGCTTCATTTCCATCAGATTTTATGCATAATACCACATTAGCATAATAAAATGTTTTTCTCTTGCACAACTTTTAAATTGACGATCAACTTGATCGATCAATGAATATTTTTTTGTAATGAAAATCGAACAGAAATGAAATAAATTCAAGAGATTGATAGAAAATTAAAAAAAAAAAGATCGTCACAATTTTTCTCAAGCTATCCTAAATAGACTACTGAGAAAATTAAAAGCAGCTGCAAAAAAAAATAAACGTGATCATGGACTTGATCACTTTCTTAATGCTTCCCATATAGAAAGATGACTTGATAAAAAAAAACCAGAAGCATTCCACGGTGCATTTCCTCATTTTCTCCAAATGACCAAAGGTTTTCTCTTAAAGGTTGCAATGAATTTATGAGTGAGATTTGAGTTGATCGCTACATAGCAAATAATGCCGGCGATCTCTCGCGATCAAACGCACCACGATGATTAAGCCAAAAAGAAATGGCAACAAAAGTGAACCAAGTCAACTGCTCTCTTTGCAATTTATCTGGCCTCGGAGGCGCAGTGCCTTTTATTTTGCTTCCATACAACATACTCCAATTGAATTTCACACTGTAAATGGTTTTGATCCCAAAGATGATCGGTTTCATTCAATTTTTCGCAGCCACTTCATTTACACTTTGGCCGCTTCCCATCTCCAATATCTCTACGGTACTACCAGTACATCTTATGGTCATGTGGTGAAAATTTTCACCCAATGTGAAAGTGGAAAATCAACTGGAGAGTACGCGGATAAACTAGGTTGAAGATCATTTCCCTGGGTAGAGTGTCTCTGTGAAACTCCCGCCACCCATTGATATCAATTAGCTAACAATTTGTGGTTTTTGTGGTATAACAGTGTCAATTTATTGTGTCAGAAATTAAATTTAAACTTCGCACCATAGAATTCCAAGCTATTGTTGTTTGCATTGAAAGTAAATTGAAATGATGAATTGTTGTTCCATTAGGGAGCTTTCTTCTAAGCTACTTTCGGATCATTTGCCAAGATGGCATTATAAGAGAAAATCTTATAGAATCTTGGCTAAAACATTATTCTTTTGTATGTACTTTAATTTAATTTAATTTCTTGTCATCTGTAAAACTTTCTTCTCAAAGCACTTCGGAAGAAAAGTATTCTCTAAACCTCAAGCTAGATTAATCCTATCCCAGACTTACGAACAAAAAAAATCAACAAATAATTCAAATCGTCAACAAAAATCACGACAAACCATAAATGTAAATCATAATACTTCTTTTATATGCGTCATGTGTGAATTTCTAGTTTTCTCTCTCGATGGGCGAAAATATTATAGAAAAAAACATTGATTGTAAAAAATCGTGTGTCTGTCGTATTACGTGATAAGTTATAGTGTGGCGAATCCATAAATATACAATCACGTTTGAAGAGGAATTGAGCCTTTGGTAACTTTCACTGCACTGATGAAATTTTATGATCGCGTAGACTATTTTTAACTTTTTGACCGTGATCATCATATTTACATGACGTTCTTTTTTATGCCATATAGCTTTCCGCGAGAGTGAAAGATCATAGTGTCTATGGGTGAGGTTGAAGATCACGTTCAAGATCATTTTGCAACAATGTCAGTCAATTTTGTATATGTGCGGTGAGATCACCTTTTGCTGTATGATATACCCATGTGTTGTTTGATCATCTTTAACCCCATCGATTCATTTTGATGAGGTTATTGTGTTGCAATTTTCATCTTTTTTTGTCGAATCTCAACACCAAAAGGCTCCTCTCTGTGCACAGGAAATGCTACATGAGAGTCAAACACGCCTTTTTTAGCGGCACAGTGTGTCAGCAAGAATTTACAGTATATTATATATGTGTACATACATAACATAGATTGTACATATATTTTGATTTTCGTCGGTTCCGTGTTTTAGGAGAATTTGTGAAACTGACGATATGAAATAAAATAAAAACAAAGTGGGTTATTGGGTCGATTGCTCTTCCACAACGAAGAAAATGCTTCAGATGACTGTTCCACCGACAGCAGCTGCCGATGATGATCTCACATGGAACATAACAGCTCAGAGATTATGATATTAGATATTGTTAGGCACTAACTTTTGTCTAATTGAACGATCAAGAAATGATCACTTGACTTTCATTCTTGCATCCCGTCAGCCCTATACAGAGTGGGCTCAACTGTGTGTGAAACAACATGTTAAGAGCACACACAAATCTTCAGTTTCAAATCACTTTTTATGCACAGAACAATAAATTACAAATAAATAGGAAGAATTGTGTTATAAATATTAGAGAACTTATCGCGAGATATTTTGTAAAAATATAGTAATTTTTGGAATGAAAAGGAAGTTGATGAAAAATCAGCCTCATTCTGCGAGGGTGTACTGTGGCTTCCATCCTCGGTAGGGCATGTCCAAGTTTCTCCGCACCTCACGTCGCTTCCGATGGTGATCATGAGCCGTTACATATTGAACATGATGGCCACCATCATCATGACCACTTTCCGCTAGCTTCTTGATACCTATGATTGCGGCCAACATGAGAGCCATCATTGATACACCGAGAGCTTTCATGGCTAAAGCTCCAACTCCTCCAAGTCCCAAAGCTGCCATCATTTTAGCTGAAAAGCAATAATTTTCCTTTTTAATACAAAGTTGAATTTCCACAAAAGAATTCAAAGGACATTACCCATCATCATGCCCATCATCATCACCATCCCAAGACCACCTTTGTCCTTTTTTCGTCCTTCTGCAAAGAAAAGAATATTTCCATTAAACCAGTTTAATCTGTGCACGTGTAAAATTTCTCAAAACATCAGAGATAATTACGTGCAAAACATGTTTGAAAAAATTCATAAAATTATATTAATAATTCTATTTAATTGATACAGATGTTTACCATCTTCCGTGCGGAATTTTATAATTCCTTCATTTCTTATATTTAACACAAAACTGCGTCTATGAAGAAAGATTAATTTATTCTTCAGAATGTGAAAGTCTACGCTGCAGATAATTTTTTTTATTAAAATTTTTAAAAAGTTTAATGAAGCAAAATTCATTAATAAATTTACTTTTATTCCCATTTCTTAGTGCTATATTGTCTCTCTTTCCATGTAAGATTTCTTAAAGATACTTTTGAAGATTTGGCATACAGGTATGTACTAAAAATAATTTCATTGCATTGTGCCCAATTTTTGGGAGATTTTTGATTGAAACTTTGCTAAATCTGCTTTAATTTTGGCAGATTTAAACTTTTTTTTTTTAATTTATAAAAAGTATTAATTTTTTTTAAAAGAAGGAAGGTTATGAATTTAAAAAAAAAACTAATAAACTTCTTTTTAAGAAATCTGTATCGGATCTTAATAGATTATCTTAAAATAAATAACCGAAAGCTTAATTTCCTTTAATTCTACAGAAAAAATATTGAATCGGAATTATTTTCGGTATGGACCTACAATGTAATAAAATTTTATAAAAGTCTACTTCCCGCAATAAATTACCATATCCCCACGACTTTGGCCACAATCCCCATGTAGCCCACGAAATATTTTAATATGGATTTTTTAAACTGGAGTATGATGTCTCACAAAAGTGGCAAACTTTAGGAAATGACTGAATTTTGAGAGAAAGAAAAATTAAATGGTCAACTTCTTGTGCCAATTCTCAGCATGTTGAATCGCTCTTAATGGCATTCCATGACTATCTCTTTCATTGACGCCATATTCGCATGGTGAGTTGAATGGAATTTCTTTTCTTGCCTTGTGGTACGGAGGAAAGTCGGGGAAAAATTGGCAATCTATATGCAAATATGCGATGGATAAATTAATGCATGTTTTTTTAATACGCGTATTAATACTATGTGCGCGCGTGCATTTTGCACTGAATTTAAAAGCTGAATCATTGGCGCGCACATATGAGAGTTGTGCGGCATGAGAGTGTGCGAATAAAGGTCGTCCCCGGTACAAGATCCGTGTTTTATTTATCGATTTTTATGAAAGTAATGAAAGTCGTTCCTCGGAAAGTAGGAGAATGGTCAGTGCGGCATGAAATTTCATTCAGCCACAAGAGATGTGCCTTTTTTTGCCACACCACCACGAGACGCACTTTTTTTCTCACCCAACATCTCCACAGCCTCTCTTTGTCACGGCCACCCAACATAAATGGGTACTTGAAGTCTCCGGCAATTTGCCAATGAATTTTCTCATGGTTCCGCCCAAGATGTGCCGGATGGTGCCTCTCCATCCTGGAGATACAGTGGATGAAAAAGAAATCTCTCTCTCCACCATGGGTGGAACCGCGAGTCCGCAAGATGAGGCACGGACGTGATAAATTGTGTTGCCGTGTAATGGATATTTAATTGCCATCTCTATATCTATTGTCTCTCATGCCACAAACAAATACACCGCGCTCACAGACAGCAGCTTCTGCAGCATTTATACCAACGTTTTTCGGGACAATATATTATAATGTGTTATTTCTGCAATGCAAACATGTGGCATATATAACCCCCGCGCGCAAAAGCATTTTTTAGAGGTAGGTACACTCCTAAACAACAAATCCGCGCGCGCGGACGGGCGCACCGTTGGTGGCACATAAGAAGTTTTCACTTTTGTGAATGGTGCGGATCTTGCGTGCATTTATTCACCATTAATGAGCGAACGATCTCAATGCTGTTCCGGCTGGTTCCGGCTTAGTGAAAGCGATGCATTTACTCTTTTATTAAATAGGTTATCGATAGTAATTAATGCAGCGAGAATTGAAAGACCGCCGCTGGGGATTTTATTGAGCCGAATTCATTGCAAATTCTTACTTTCATTGAGGACTTTTTTTATAGTCTGTATCTGTATCTATTTAATTATGTACATATAGATTATGTAGAAGAAAAGAAAAGTTATGATTTTAAATGCTTTGCGTTGTAATGGTTTTGTCAGTAATTTTCCAAATTTTATCGTCTTTTTACAATTATATTTTATGTTTAAAAAAAGTTTTTATATGAACTTTCAGTTTCAATTCATAGGCCTATCGACAAAGAGTTTTTCTTGCAGCTTGCCTTTATTTAACTGAATGAATCTTCTTCCTTAGTCATTTTCTTATAAGATTCGAAAAGAGCTTCACACAATAAGAGAAAATTTAGCATAATAAGTAAAAGTGCTTTCTCTGGCACATAGAAACGCCAATATAATTTAATATTTAAATTCTATCACTCGTGAATTTTTTTTTTTCTAAACGACGTTTCGATCACGAAAAGACCTTCTTCAGGGTCATTCAAGAATCAAATTTTTTTCGAAAAACTAATTTATTATAAGGCTGAATTTTGAATTTTCAAACTTCCAAACGTTTACAGATGCATTCAGAAAACACTCTTTTAATTCACTTGAGAAAACTCAATTCATTTTACCTACGACATTATCCCCTTCATTGATGTTTTTCATGGTACTGGCGAGCACTTCATTGAATTCAGTCTGTCCAACGAGTTCGGGGAACTTGATCTTGATCTCATGAGTCTGCAGATATTTGGCAATCCTCGCAAAGACACCCTGATGCTTGAGATCATCGTAGTCTGACGACCGGCCGGTCTCTTGAGGTGGTAGGTTGATAATCTCAAGACCGGGTACTAACACAAGAGGTTTCCCATCACCATCACTCGTTACATAGTGAAATATATTCCTCAACACTCTTCCACTGCGACATGCTGTATCACTGCAGTTCTTTGCGTGGGGCTCTTCCTGCGCCACGGAGAATTGCACGAGGGATAATCCAATAAGGATGCACCAGGACACACCACTTAGCACCATTTCTAAGAGAAAATTTCTCGCAAAGACTCTAAGGTTCACACTTCGGGGAGTTCTATCACAGCACTGCGTCTATTCTTTAGCTACTTGGACCATTATATATGAGGTGTATCCCCTTCTATAAGATGTAGATCGATGACTTTAAAAGACTTTCTTGGATACGCTTCATTGTGCTGCTCAAAGGTTCTTTTTTGATTTTTAGAAATTTCGTCCAAAAGCGAACAATTGTGCTGCATATGGAGGCCATCGAGAGGGATTAATGGAGCATTCACGAGAGCAATTTAGCTGGAACATCCGCAAGAAACCACGTTAACGGGGGGAAAAAACATCATTCTCAATTTCCTTCCCAAAACACACTCTAATGTGTATCACATGATTAGACACAGTGGAGACCTTTTTGCTCCCCTTTTTTTTCTAACAAACTATATATGTACCTCTCTAAGTGATTTGCACGATGGCAAACACTTGAGCCGCAATGATGTGGAGTAATTCCTACAAAAGACACATTAAACCGTTAAGGAAAGATAATTTAAAAGTTGTATTAATATATGATGCGAAAGAAATGATTTATTAAACGTAAATACCCGCCTAAGAGAATCTTTCGCCCCTATGTCGCCCATTAAAGTGGATCAAAAGAAAAAGACGGTGGAGTTATCAACGGAAAATGTTAAAAAATACTAAAAGCTTTTGCCGCATATCAGGCGTTTACTCACTGAGCTGTTTTATAATTTGCAATTCTTCAGCAATTCCATTGCAGTGTGGAGAGAAATTAAATTATAAATTCATTAACAATTTCGAAATCATCAATAAATCTCCATCCTCCACCCAATAAACATCAAAATCCCCCCCATGGGTGTATTCTTGTTAATTAGGAGTCACAAATATTTCGATTTCATTTCGCACCAACACCATGGAACAGCCACATGATTTTTCTTTGCCCGCAGTTTAAGAAAAAAAATGCTAACAAATAACTGGAGTGGAAAGTTATTGGCAAAAAAAAGAGTGAAGTGCATGCTAATACTTTTTGATTTTGCATATAATTTTTTTTTTATTTCGCGTCATCCATCGTGAATTTGGTGAAAATGCTTTCTCATTACCATCTTGCTTGACTTTTTTTTGAATTAAAATTATCTCTTTAACATAATCCACGGAGGAATAAATTTTCCAATGGGTGCAAGTAACAAGATTTAGCTCTTTTTGTTCGTAATGGAACAACTTGGAAACAAGACTGTAGTTAGATTTACATATTTTTGTTATTAATGAAACATAAATTAACAAAAAATAAATAAACGAGAGGTTTATGTTTTAAAAAAAACCGTTAAGAATACTTTAAATGTATCTCTGACTTTCTAGTATTAAGGGTTTTTATCAAGCCGGGAAAATGGGGAAAATCAATGCATAATTTTTCAAATTTTCACGTAGATCTCAAAATTGAAAAATTCGTCTTCTAAAAAGAAAAGTTCTTTGCCCTTGTTTAGTCCTCTAAACTCATAGATATAAAAAATGCTCATAAATTACAAGCCGGAATTCTCATGATTAATACTTACATAATTGATTAAAAAATTGCATTGTATGATTTAATCAAGATTATTCTTCAAAATATGAATTAATCAAAAAATTATGATCTTGTTATCCCCATAAGTATGGCATGTATGAAATAATTGCAGCGTGCCTCTTTCTACCAATTATCGCACATATCTATATTTATGAGATTTTCTTGCGGGAAGTATTCTCATAATTATTTTCATAACGTACAGTGTAACTGTTTGTTTTCATTTTCATTTTGAGAATTACCGCTTTGCAATTTTTTTAACGTAATAAATTTGTCACTATTTGCATGTAAAAAAATTGAAAGGAGTTTCATTTTCATGTGACGATGCTGAACTAATTTGCAAGCATCTCTCCCCTAGTTTAGCTGACTGATTGATTTTATTGTAGGAATTTCATTTATTTCTTAATCATACATATTAATTCATCCATGAAATCAGTTTTAAACAACACCAAGAGAAATTTATAGCAATCCATTAAAAGGTAAATTGTGGGAGGAATAATTTTTTTCTATAAAAAAATCTGTGTCAGGATTGCTATTTAAATTAAAATAATAAATGTAGAAAGGTCTTTTTAAATTTAAAGGTTTCGTAGAATTTTAAAATCTAGCTAAGATTTCAGGATTAATGAAAATTTGAAATTTGGGGGAGGAAAAAAGAAATACTTACACAATTAGTCAGTTAATTACATGTGAAGAGTTGTTTGAATAACTAACAATAATTAATTGCCTGCATATAATTATCTATGTTGGTTTAAACTAGGTCTAAATGGTCTAAACAAGCCATAGCAAATTATCATGATAACAAATTAATCTTCTAAAGAAAAAATCTTTTTTTAAAGATTTTATTTATTTTTGTAAAGAAAAAAGTTTTTTTTTCAGTTTTTTTAAAATTTTTTAGCTTCTGTATCTGACGAAAATTATTTACATTACGGCTTTACTTATCTTTATCTAAACTTAACCCTTTGAGGTCCACACTTAAATTACCGGACCATTCGTTTTTATTTTTTGTAGGCCTTTAGTGATCTTTCGAATCCATAAGAAAATATTCAGAGACTATCACTATGATCATGAACGAATAATCTCAAAAAGTTTTTCTAAACATAATTTTTTATCGCAAGTACGTTAAGAACAATTGACATAATCAATGAATCATACTCACCACCCCAATGTCTTCATTCGTTCCTGAACCAAATGCTGAGGCTATACTTTTAATCTCTCCATTCTTGTTGTTCAAAAATTCCTCTTTAACATCTTCTAGAAAGATTACAAATTCTTTCATTAGATACGCATCCGATAGAGCAGCATTAGCAGTATCAATGTAAGGAAGCAGCCACCAATGCAGAGGGAATGTTTTGTACTTGGTGGAAAAAGAGAAATTGAGACTATTGCATTAAACTAGTGTAGTGTTCTCGACGATCATGTTGCGAAGGTGCAACAAATTGTTTGTATAATTAATTTACGATGAAGATGCACATAGATGAAATTCGCGTGTGCAGCATCCCATCCCTGTGGTGGGGTTGTTCAGCAAGTGTGAAAAGAATAAAAATGGGTGTAATCGACAGATGCACCGTAGTGCTTCTCAATCATTCAAACGCGGAGGAATAATTGGATTAATTGTATTTGCGCCACTCCTGTCCTCCTCCCTTTTTTCTTCTTACAACAAAATTAAATATTGTCCCCAAAAATCTGCAAGAACAGCGCAAAAATTGCCAAAAAACCTGGAGATTGTTGTCGTGTGAGGCAGATTTTGTGTGTTGAATTTGCTGAAAGACCCGGATTTTGACGTGGAAAGGATGTGCTTGAAAGAGTGTACGGTTGCCTTTGTGGTGTGTTGCCTGCTAAGTGCCGTGTCTGCTACGCCGTTGCCACGACATCAGAGCGACACACCCATTACGAATAAAATGACGTGGACCTGTGTCAATAATGCAACGTGCATAGATGGTGTGGCGAAGGATATCGTGGGCAGACTCAACCGAAAGGAGTCTATTGATTTTGGCGTGGTTAAGGTGGTGCCCAGGGAGCGACGAGTTGTCGCCGAGGGACGCTCTTCCAATATCATGAACTTCCTCAGTGGTAACGAACTGAGGATTCCAGTTGGACCGATGGTCTTCAGCATCCAAAGATCCGAAGACTACAGTGATTACTTTGAAGTTTCCCTCATGAGGAAGGGTGTTGACGAGGAAGGAAGTAAGCTTACTTAAAAGCAAAAAAAAAAGAAGAGTTTTTGTCTAAAAAGAAAATTTATAAATCAATTTTTAGGACATAAACATCATCATCATAGGCGCATGAGGCTGTTCATTCCATCCTTCCTGGCATTCAATGCTGTCGGTTGGATGCTTCTCGCCGTTACAAGTGTCGCGTTGCTGACTTTCAAGGCTTTCGCCCTCTCCAAGATTGCCTTCTTGGTTGCAGCCGCAATGACGATGAGAAGGTAAGAACTCACTTGAGAATTTTCCTAGAAGAAAACTATTAAAGTTTCCTTAACTTTTTATTCTATTGCAGAGTTATGGGTCACCAAAACATGGATGGTGGTCATCCTGAATATCTGCCCTACAATGGTCTCGAAATTGACTCACCCCTTGGCGGTGCTGTGGCGTCCGGAAGTGAATTCCTACCCTATCACATTAGCCCGGACTTCCAGGCTTTCCAGCAGCAGCAGCAACAATTGCAGAACCCCATCACGGCTGAGAGCAATGTTGTCGCCGCCGTTGAAGCTGCCAATAATGCCACACAACCGCTCGTACCCCAAATCGGGGGCGGACTTGCCAAGATAAAACGACAAGACCTCTCAGGTGGGTTCATTTTTTACTAATGAAAAATTAACTCTTCTGGCTTGTGCGTTTAGACAAACAATTAAACCTCCAATCTCCATCCTCCCGCAAAAAAACCCGCATCTTCCCTCATTTAGCCGTAAGACAGCCTCTTTTTTAATTTTTTAATTTTATGCAAAAAAAAAGTAATTTATTTATTTATTTATTTATGATGACATTTTTTTTATAAATATTTTTAATTTTGACCAAAAGTTTTTTCATGTGTAATTTTTTCTTGCATATAGAAAAAGAGATTTAGCTAGAGAAATACCATTTTGTTGCGATTCACGGAACAAGTCAAAAAAAAAAGAAAGAAAAGAAAGAGTGGAAAGAAGTTAAGAGTATAGAATTAGGTTGAAAAGAAATTGTAAAGAGACTCGATCAAGTAATTCCAATCATTGTGTAAATTTATAATGGTATTAAAATATTTTTTATTTGTAAAAATCTGTTCCGCTCTGATTACTGCAAAATGATTCCTTCCTGTTGCGTTGAGGGGCAAATCACCCAATAACCAATGGTGCGTCTCACATCCCATCCACACCATCCAGCATATCCATGCCCAAAGCACATCTGTATGTCTTTCACAGCACTGTTAACAATTTTCTTTCCCTCCATTTCATCCACCCATCTTCAACCACCCAAAGAAGCACACAAGTCGGGTAAAAAAAACATGATTTTAGTATGTTTAAAATGAGTTAAAATTACAAAGTGGACTTCTTTGGGATGTGAAAGTGATCGTTTTTTTTTGCTAAAGGAGCAATTAGCACAAAAAACAGAGCGTATTTTCCATGCCACAGCATCCAACTCTCCAATGTTGTTTATCCGTATACAAGACAAACATCTCATGTGCACATCGTGCACTCATAACTGCAGAAAATGCAGGAACCCGCCGATTCAAATGATGGATTTTGAGGAATTTTTTTTTTTCATCTCACATACAAAATACATATTTGTTGAGAAAAAAAAAAGAAATCTAACAAAATCACTAAATCTCCGCCGCTCCAGATGATTTGTGCATGATTTATCGATAGCACGAGTTAATTGAAATAATTCCTCCTCATTTTTCATAATTAATGTACAACAAAAATAATTATGAGCATTTGGATTAATATTTCAAAAATTATTTCAACCATCGATCGCTTGGGCAGATAAATTAAATTAATTTGTGAATTTCTAGCGCGAAAAAGAAAAAATTTCACCTGAAGGGTTTTTTTCTTCGACCGATCACTGTTTATTCCACAAAGTAAAGTCTCGACGCATTTTAGCACATTCTTTAGCAACTAATTAATAACTTTCACAGACTTGGGTATCTATGCGAGACCTCTTGGAGATGAATGAAGAAGACGTTCTCCAGGCAGAAAAGAAGAGAAAAAAAAACCAAAAGAAAAAAAGAATGGATTCTAGAGTTAATTGACAATAAACTTTACAATTTCTTACATTTTGATTTCTTTTACTCAAACGACACTGTAATTTATATGTATATAAAACCTCTCATCATTTTATATGTACAGCCCTCCGGCGAAAACCCATGTACTACACTCTTGTCGCTCAGAGGAGTCCAATTTACACCTATAGAAGTCCAATTGGGTCTTCCTAAAAAAAAGAAAGCTCGTCATGATGACCACGTGGATGAAGAAAAAAAAACCAAAGTTACGCAGTAAAATTAACCAAAGAACACCATCAGCATTTTCCAAAGAGAGAGAGAGAGAGAGATTTTCCTTGCTTTCCACACCCCCTCGAAAACATCTCACGTTGACAAGACCGATAAGACCTCACAGCAAAGATCATCGCTGGAGTAGTGGACTAAAAGACAGTAGACAATAATAATTTATTTATTTATTTTTACTTTATAAATTATCTTAAAATAAATTAAAATTTATAAATGCAATTTCTCAAAAAGCTTACCCTGTCTCGGCTGTCTTGAAGCAAATTAAAATGAAAATTCGGTTGAGTCTTTTCCATTTGAGAAAAAAAACCTGAAATATTTGCTAAAAACGTAATTTCTCAATTGATTGCATGCAATTGACAAAGATATTCCTAAAGCAATATTTCATCAAGAAATGTAATGTGTATATATACCCGTAGTATATGTATGATTATAAATGTTATTTACAAGAGACAGACAATGAGCAAAATAAATATGAATGATCTCTTAAATTAATTCTTTCTCTTCCACCAACTTTTTCGCAATTCTATTTGTTCGCTGAATCATCCTCAATTTCAGCGATTTAATTTGGATCTGGCACTTGGAACACGATTCCCTGCAATGGCTACGTATGAGTCGGGATAGCGCATATCTGACGAAGAATTGTAGTCAGGATGGTAGGATGGTCGTCGTGATTGAGGATTCCGATGATCCTCTGGTCTGAATGTATCGGATTTTCTGTGAAAATGTGGATGATGAGGGTAGTAGCTGAGTCCACCAATCCCTTGGGGTGAATACTGCATATGCAACCCTGCTGTGTTGTAGTTCATCTGTGACATTTGCTGCAAGCTCTGAAGCTTCAAGAATCCCAAAATTGCTGAAATTTTTAGGCCAAAGTTTTCAGAGTACTCAAAAAAGAATAAACATTCACTAAATTACCCGGTATGATGATGATAATGAATCCCAAGATCTTCTTAAAGCTTGCCAAGCCAAAGATAAAGGGAAGAAGCAGGAGCAATTTAAGCTTAAACAGCTTGAGGATCAGGAGCATGGGAATAAACATTTTCTTCAATCGATCACGCGCTGAAAACCAAAAGAGAAAAATTCAATTAAAATATCTTTCAAGTAAAGTCATTTGGATGGAAGTCTTAATTTATGGCAAATTAACTTGTAGAAATGAAAATTATTCGCTTTGTTACTTTTAATAACAATTAATTTTCCTCTTAATTCAAATGAGAAATTTTCAAATGAACTGTTGAAAGTTAAATGTGTAGTAAAACGAGTTGAACACAACTCTGGATTATCTAGATCGATGCTGTAGGTGGTTCGTTTGTGCATCATTTCTTTATAGTATTTTTAAAAATATTTATTTTGTGAAATGTGGAAAAACTAAAATACCTACCGGGTAATTTTCTTTTTAAATATTTTTTGCCTTATAGGTATTTATGATTGAATAAAAATTCAAGTAAAATTTGATTTAAAAAAATCCTTCAATTCATTTTTTTTTAAGGATCAACAATGGAAAATTTGATTGCTTTAATGATTGAAACCGTAATCTTTTATTACTTTTTAATCCTTTTAAATTAATCAATTTTTAATGTACTTCAAACTCCCTATAAAGATCCTGCATTTATATTAAAAAAAAAATTAAAATATTTTTAAAACAAACATTTGGTACCTGATGAACGTATTAAAATGACTCAAAATGTGTACAAAAAATAGACAGAATTTGCCCAATAATAAAATCAAGGAAAAATAAAATATTTAAAGATTTCTAAGCTCCTAAAATTGAAATTTTTAGGACTATTTAATAAAATTAGATTAAAAACAATTAATGGCAAATTAAACGACTAAAATCTAGTCTAAAGTTCTTTGAAAATAAATTCCAACAGATATTCCCAAAATATAATAATTTTTTGGGTACCTAAATAAAATTTCTCTTAACGGAAATGTGTGAAAAAAGAAAAAGTGCATAATCTTCCTCAATGTGTGTTTGTATGACCCATAGATATACTATTTACTTTTTTGGCATTTCTTCCAAAATAAACTTTTCGCAAAAGGCCGTTATTTAGCAAATAAATACCTAACAAAGAAAATTTCTTCTCAACCCAACATTTTCCCACGCTTTTCATTTTCTATATAGCAATTAGATGTTCAATAAAATGTACAGTACATTTGTAAGGGAATGAGAAAGAGTATAAATATCTTACAGAAGATGGTGTCTTTCTTATCTTCAATAATATCAATTTCTCCAGCTATCTCATCCATAAAGCGCAGTGAAAATTCTCCATCACTCGATTGGCGATTCGTGAACTTTGTGGAATTTCTGCAGAGTCTGAAAATGGAAATTGCGAAATAGAAAAAAAAATGAGAAATAAGATTACTTTTTTTGCCCAGAGAGAAGGTGCTTGATGATGTGAGACAAAAGAGTATTTTTTTACCGTTCCATTTTATGACAAGGCACATCAATTAATAGACTGAAATCTTCATCAACATTGTATGTTTTATGTGTGACCACCTCGAGCGATCCATCGTTCCCAATAGTTGCGGGTAAATGTGTGGATTCGGCGTGTCTGGAACAATTGTGGAGGGAAACAAATTAATTAGGGAAAGATGCGGTTCACCTGGAGACGTGTTGGAACATTTCGCATAAATATGATGTGGAGTGAATGAGACGGAGATTTTATTTACCTTTGAATTGCTAAAGATGTGAAATATACTGCAGCCAGGTAGAATGATCTCAAGCGCATGGCGACGACGCTCCACGGCCCCAAACTCAGCGACAACTACACACACCTGAGCTTCAACCTGCGTGGATCAGCTTCAAGAACCACGATCGCACTCACGATCACTCACACTTACTTGAGTTGCCGCAAGAAAAGTGAATGAACCTATTAAATACGGCGCGATGAGAACTAAACAATGTGTCGTTGGTGATGTTCTGAGTTCTCCTCCCCTTTGCAATCACCCAAAATTAGGAGACTCTGTCTGCACCTTCCAGCGTGCATTTTCGCAATGGAACTGCGAATCTCTCAATGGCAGAAAAGCCACAATCACATGCTGATTGCCGATCGTGCGCTCAAATCGCGAACAATTTCTTCGCCATGCAATACCTAATGGCCATTGAAGATTCTGTTGCTTCCACAACACACCACATCAGCATCATCCAGTGGCGTCGAAATAATTTCTCTTCTTTCTTCCTATGCTGCCAAGAGAAAAGTTTTTATTAAACATAAATTGAGCGATGCGGTGAAATTTGCCATTCTGCAGAATCTCAGGCGTTTGTTCGGTATTAAATTCTCTTTTTTTTTTGTTCCTTGCTCAAAATTCCATTCACGATTGCATGGAAATATCATTATTCGGGCATTGGATTCATGAACTCACCGATGTAATATATATACACGACACAAAGTTTTAGTCGGAAGAACCTTGGCACCAATGTTCCAATTTACTTCTATTTGTCCATCATCAACTAAAATTAACACAAATTTAACCAAAATCATCTGTTAAAGATATCATATCGACATATCTCCGTGGCACGTGGAAGTGATCGCGTTTAGAAATGTGCTAAACAGTTTTTTCTCTCATGCATTTAGGTATCAATTGATTTTTCAAATAAAAATTCAATCGTGTGAATTCAAAATGAATATAGAAATGCGCTTTCTTCTTTCTCCAAGTCGATTGTGAATAAATTTTGCATATTTCAATTGCTGCTGCAAATAATTTGGGTCATGATTCGTATTCTTTAATTCAATGTAAATACATTGTTTTGTATTACAAAGTATTTTTAATTCTTTTTAATTTTAATTTTCTAGGGGTCAGTGGGGTCAGTGGGATCAGTGGTCAATATGTTATTTTTCCTAAACGATTTAAGATTAAGTTCCTAAGTCAAATTTTCATTTCGTTGATTTTTTTAAATAGAAATTTAATGAATAAAATCTCAAAATTGACTTTAGAATCAGGAACGCTTTTATTAAAACAGACTTTATTTTAATTTAAAGATCTGAAAAATGTTATTAACTGAAGAATATTTCTGTTCAACAAGAAGAAAATTAAATATTCACATTTATTTTGTTATTCTTTTCTCTATGAGAACTCTAAAGAGAAATAATCAAATAATTCAATAATAATAATTTTCTTGCCTATAATTTTATTTTATTTCAAAAATAGAACATAAAGATTAAATAAAAATATTCCTTAGATAGACACACAGGGTAATCATAGTTCCCTCATAATGTAAAAGCATAATTTTTTTTAACTTGATCCTTGAAGTCAAAAAAAATAAACAAAATATTAAATATTCAATTTTAGCTGTGTTTCTTTCAGACACAGCTTTTGTGTACCGAGCAAAATCGAAAGTCGTCAGAACGGGCTCAAACTTGGGATGAGCACGAATTAGGGTCCCCACATTCCAAAAAACGTATGCGCCAAAAATTTTTTTTTTCCGGCCGGCCGGCCGTCCGGAGTATAACACTAAATTGCGAGAGAACGGTGATAGATAGAGACTTGCGGTAAACGGCAAAGTTTAAATATCGACCGGAAGACATCCGATTATGAGGTCATATCCACCCCCCCACCACCGCGTCCGCCATTTTGAATAACCTCAAAATTTTGTTTTCGATATATCTCAGCCCCTGTAATAGCTAAAAATCTGAAATTTTTATATGTTGTAGGGGACATCAAGAGCTTTCCAACGATACCTCATTTTTGAAAATCGGTCAAGCCGTTTAGTCAATATGGTCGCCACAATTTTTTATCGAAAATCGATCATAACTCGAAAACGGCTTGACCGATTTAGATCAACCCAGGCTCAAATGAAAGCTCTCAACAAGCCCTACAACTCTCTAGAACATCCGAAGTTTCAAAAGTGACCGCTAGGGGGCCAAAAATCAAAAACAAAATTTTCGATGAGTTTTCGATGAATATCTCGAAAACGCCATTATCGATTTGCTTCATTTTTTGATATGTTATAGCTCACCATATTATCTAGCTCCATGCCAAAAATGAAGAAAATCTATGTCTCCGTTCTCGAGATATAGCTTTCCAAAGTTGGCATGTCATATCTCGGGTTCTACAAGTCCGATTTTGATCAACTCAAGTGCAAATGAAAAGTTTCGTGAAGCCATACAAATGTGTAGAACATTGCAACTTCGAGAAATGACCGCGAGAGGCGCTAAAGTCAAAATCAAAATTTTCGAAAATTTCGAACTCGAATATTTCGAAAATGCCATTATCGATTTACTTTACATTTTATTATATTATAGTTGAGGTTAAGACCTTTCCAACGATAGCTCAAACTCGAAAATCTATGGAGCCGTTCCCGAGATATGGCGTTTTAAAGATTTCTTGGGGTATGACTTTTCAACTTTTCCCGATTTTGCATGTATTTAAACAAATTCGCGTTCTAGTTTGCTCTCACAAAATTGGTACACTGAAAGAAACACAGCTCTCGTAAGCTTGGTCAGCTTACCAGTACATTTTATCCTTAATAGTTCCTTCTGCACGATTTCCTTCAAATATAGGTCATCATTCCTTTGAGATCTTCACGTGGATCTCCTTCCTTAAATTAGAAAATGAAATATTTCCTTCATCAGAGCTTACTCCATCCATCACAGCATTCATCCAGGCACTGCTACATACCGCAGCTACATTAAGCTTAGGTACAATTTCCCGGAGGCAGGGAAGCAATAAATAAAAGTCCAAATCTCGATGGCTACAAACTATTTATTAAGAGTTGTTGAAGAAAAATAAATAAAAATAAATTACAATCTCCGAATGAGTATAATTTCCTTTTTTGAGACGTTATATACTCAAAGC
The DNA here is from genome assembly GCF_024334085.1 of Lutzomyia longipalpis. Taxonomy (NCBI): domain Eukaryota; kingdom Metazoa; phylum Arthropoda; class Insecta; order Diptera; family Psychodidae; genus Lutzomyia; species Lutzomyia longipalpis. The sequence goes on from NC_074707.1 coordinate 34,803,416, forward strand.
TAAACTACACGAATAAACTATTTAACATGAAAGAAATCATTTCCCATCTCCCCACACATTACCCCATTAATTAATCTAATTTGAGTCCAAGTGTTGGTCTATTTTTTTTGTCGTGGTCCAACACCAAAAATATTAAACTTCTTCAGATCCACACGTAAGAATTTATCTCTCCATCAGCTGGGTGTTCTTTATTTCCTCCTTTTTTTGCTTCTTAATATATTTACACCAACATGTCATCAGTCTCACATGCACTACATTAAAGAAAATGGTCTAGAGAGGAGAAAATTATTCCCGTTAACACACACACTTTATTAACCGCGAATTGAATAAAAAAAATTCAGGTATGCATACTTCGTGAATTCTATACTATTTCACTTATTAAATTGCAATTAGAGTTTTTTTTATATCGAAATGTTCTTTGTCTCATAAGACGCATTCTATATAGCACAAATTATATAACATTGAATTCCGATTAAAGTAAAATTGCACACTGAATTAAATGGAGCGCATACGTTGAGTAATTACATGGAACATAATAAGCAAAAATCACTGTCAATGGTATCGAATTGCCTTTACAATGCATTTTGTGGTTTCTTCTTGTTCATCAGCACGTTAATTTTCAGAAACTTCCAGACACACAAATCAGTTTCAAAAAAAATCCAGCTGAGTCTATCCCGCCCCCGTCTGCATAATTTCTTTGAATCAATGCAATTTTCTCGCTTGAACCAATTTGTTGATGTCATTGAATGTTGTAATCATTGCTGGACTTGTGTTGTCTTTGAGATCAATACAATCGCGATTTGTCATATCACAATTGACCCCATCCTGACCATCCTTGGCCGCTTTCATGTACTTGAAGAAGCGCATTATATCCGGGTTGTCCGACGTCGGCTTCTTCAGTTCATTTAATTCCCTGGGAAGAATACAAAAACAGACAGGAGATATTAATCAAGAGTCATTATTAGAAGCTTTTTAAAAAAAAAAGTATGTAATTAAAGTTGAGAGAGAACTGAGAGAATCAAAAAGAACCATGCCGCAAGTACCACAACAATGTATTAAAAGAGCTCTGTGGGATAGTGACGGAAATGTGTAGCACCTAAAGTAATTGGCGCCGAAAGTGATGATGAGAGTGAAATTCGATAAAATCTCACAGTATGTTCATTTTATCAAATAAATTCGTTGTGGATTGCTAACCACAGAAACAAAGCGTTCAAGAGAACTAACAAATTGATGAGTTCCTTTTGAGAAAGCAGTAAATGGTTGTGGTTAATCAAGCTGCAATGAATTTATACAAAATTGTTTCCCTGCATTTTCTCATTTAATTTTGTAATAATGCGATTACAATCTTCTCATATTAGGCACAAGAATTTAATGAAAATATGCGCAAGATGCATGCGCAGACATCTTAATACAGAAAAGCTTCTTTTATTGTGGCATCCACTTAAATGGAGCGGTGGAAGAAAGAAGGTTTTGATGGTAAGACAACTTAACTTATGCATTTTATTTTCATCAGTTTTTGAAATAAAGAAACACAATGTATCTTTTTATTCTAAAAAAAAGAACTTGCATTTTAAATATTCATAAACTGATTCCCATTGAGTTTGAAGTTCAAAGGAGACCATTCATATTTTGTTGTTGTCATGATATCAACAGAAAACATATGTGTATGTACATCAGACAAGAAAAGTTATTGGGGCTCAAAATGCATTTAGAAAAAAAGCTAAAAAGACATCCTACTTTCAATTGGGAAAAGCTCCGAAAATTTTGAGAAAACCTTGCTCAAAAAAAATGTTTAGGACTTACAGTGCTTTCTTCTTCCTTTCTTGAAATAAGCGAAATAAGCTCTCTTATTTTACCATAAGAAAAAAATACCAATGAAGCATCAAAAATTAAGTAAATTTTCTTTAATTTTCCAATGTGAATTCCTAGATTATTTATAAATTTTCACTTTTTAACCATTATGGAATCATTATGAATCATCATGGAATATTTATATAGTATGTACTGTTCATGTACTTCCAATTTTTTTTTCATTTAATTAAAATATATATTGTATCTCCATTTGAATATCAATTATTTGTAATTTAATTTTGATTTAGTGATGATTTTTTTTAAATATTTAAAAAAAATATATTTATACTTTCTTAAAGAATAATACCTATACAATATACATAGTTAATCAAACTTTCTCAACTTTCCTTTGGTTGATTTTTAAAGAGCTTTTCAAACTGTTAGAAAGACTCAAGAAAATTCACGTTGAGATGGCAGGGAAAACTTTTTTTTGATTCTTGCGATCTGTGGCATAGATCTAACAATTCTGTTGTTTAATTTTAGGAAAAACAAGATTTAATAATATTAAAATAATTAATGATTAATTCAAAATAATTTCTTGAGAAAATAAGGGTTCTTACCAAGGTTCTTGACGCCCAAAGCAATATTTATAACCTAATCGCATTCCTATCTAATTATTTCCCAGAGTATTAGCATACCATTCTCATCCATACAGAAGCAGCATAGCCCAAGCATAGAACAAGCATAATAATAATTCTAAAGCTGCACATAAATTAATCATAATAAAATGCTAATTGGAGTATAAATCTGTGATATAATAATTATTTCATTCATTCGTGTATCATTTTGTGAGACTTTCTCATTTAAAGTATTTCCCGTGAAGAAATTTGGCACGACATGCTAAAAAAAACGAAGATCTGACGGAATGGAATCAATTGGTGGGCATTTTTTTCGAGTGAGTTAAAAAAAAGAGAGACATTTCCCCGAAAGAGATATCTCCTCTCGACCATAAAAAGCGACGATGAATAATAAGCTCGCGGACTGAACTTGCAATCAGTCAGTGAGTCATTGGGGCACTCACCTACTCAGTTGGGCAGAAATGAGGTTGCTGTAGGGTGCATATTTGGCCGGACTGGCATACATGAGGCACACAAGCTTCTGCCGACATGCCTCCTCACCCGTTCCTAGGCCCAACTGCTGGAATATGGCATCGAGACGTGACAGCAGGGGGCTGTAGAAGGGATCGTAATTCGTGAGTAGCATTGACGATGCCGGGATATCGTGGAAGATCTTAAAATCATCTCTCTTGGCTGACATCATACTGTTGTGATACTTTGAGTAGTAATTTCCATCAGGTGACATCATGTACGACACCTTTTGACCATGCGGACCGAACTTTACAATACTATTCTGCGTCTCAGACGTAGCTCCATCGTAAAGTCCATTTCCGTATTTATTATCTAAAAATAAAATAAATATAAATAAAATATTTATAAACAGAAGAGACATAAAGAGGCATGAATGATTGAAATTGCAATTAAAACCAATCATCAACTTTTTTTCACATGCATTAACTACCGTGTAATTTTCTCTTTTTGATTTCATTTTAAAATACCTCGTGGATCCACTATACGTACAAAGAAAGAGAGAGAGAATCTTCTTGTAATGAGAAAATGCATTGAAATCTGTCGATACGTCGATGAAGATGCAACACCTTGTTGAGGTCAGCTATTTGTAACTTACGCGATAATTAACAATCATTTCTACGTTTTATTTACTTTCTCAAGAATTTTGCACATTAAAGGAGATAATGCACAAATAACAAAATAAAAAAAAATAACTCTCTCCACCACCTAAAAATACACGATTTTTCATTCACTTATGGGGAAAAGAGAACTTTCTCATCACGCCAATTTTTGTCACACAATAGCTTGGAAGATTGCTTGAAGATTTAAACATGGGAACTACGGAAACATCTCACTGGGTGAACAACAAAATAACCTTTTACTTTTAATTTAACTCTACATAAATCAATTACATCGTTTATGAACGAGATAAACATAAATTGCAATTATTTAAGCACAATTTAGCAAAAGCACCACTCCTACTATACATAATCAACAAGTTTTATTAATAGACACTAAAACCCAATCAAAAAGTCATATATTTTCCTATTAAGAAAATATCTCTGACCTACAGATAGACTACAAAAAGAACAAAGAATTGATTTGTTCACTTCACATCTCTAAAAAAAATTCCAAAATCTTCCCAAAATTGCGTTATAAAATAGAAATTAATTTTCACTTCGTTTTTTTTCTAAAATCCTCTTGAGCTAAATTATTTATTTTACAACCTAAAGGCATAGTTATGAGACAATTTTCAGAAGCTTCCTAATAAATTTCCGCGCAACAGAGAAAGAGATATTTTTATTAATATTTCTTCTTCTTCTCATTATTGAAATCCAAAATGTTTATTTAGTTTTCTACACACTTAACTTTGTATGCCAACAGTTGCTTTTATGAGCCCTACTGAAAAAAAGTAGAAACTTTTCATATTTGAATGACAAATTAACGCCTTTGGTAAAAAAAAAACTACAAACGAATGAATTTCCGTTCCAAACAACATAAGATTATTAATTGACGAAGAACAGTGTTTTAATCTAGTTTATTGCATATTTTTTGGGGGGAATTTGGGTTTACAATCATGCAGATTTTCTCTGCGTGCGAACATTGCGTGTCATAATTAATATTGTAGCACAATTTATCCACAATTCATCCACAATTTACTCAATTAATTAAAATGTAACGCACTCTCAAATATATAAGTTGGAATAATGAAGGAGTAGCTTAGATTTGTTAAATAAAGCAATCCAATTTATTTAAAAATTTCCTAAAGTTTCTCCTTTATTTGATAAAACGCAAAATAGGGAAAACCAGGGTTAAATTAGTTTTCAAATCAAGAGAATACTTCGTTGTTAAAAAAAGAAATTAAATTGATATATAATTTTACACAAAATGTAACATGTTTATGTAATTAGAATAAACAGTCAATATAATAATTTGTTTTGTTCGTAAGAACTTATTTTACTTTAGAATTTTATAATACGTTTAAATGATTTTCCGAGTATACCTACCTTTGTAAAAAACTTAATTTTATATATTTTTTAATTTATACAAATTCATTTGTTGCTTTGAAAACTCGAAAAGAAATCATAATCTAATATAAATTTTGTATGAAAAAAGTATAAAAATAATTAATTAATTTAATAACAACGGTTGTGCTATATAAATTATAAATATCAAATTTTTACGCGTGGCTTTAAAAATTAGTACTTTCATAATTTCGTTTTTATAATCAGCAAAAGATTTAAAAATTTAGAATATTTTTGATCTTTTTTTTTTGATAAATAGAACATTCTTTGATTTTTGAATGTTAAAGCGAATCCTAAAAATAGATCATAAAAAGTTTAATTTAATCCATAAATAATTGTGTGAGAAAAAACGTTCGATAAACCCGAAAAGTGTGAGAAAGATTAATTATAATTGGAAATACTTAAATCGTGAAGATCAAGTTCAAGATGAATTTTACAAAACACCTCACTCAACAACATCTTGAATTAAATTAAACCAGACACTGAATAGCTCATCCAATTCATGCGAGAGAAGCGAGTTCTATTGGGAAGAAGAAAGAAATTATGTAATTTTGTTTTTTACCTTGTTGCATATAAGAAGTCGTTCCACCATTCTGACTAGTAGTCATTCCACCATTTCCTGCCCCCGTTGAGTAGCTACTCTCATTGTCTAAATAGGTATTATCTTTGAATTCCAGATCTTCAACTGGTTCTTGTGGTTGCCCAAAAGACGACACCGACGATAAACCTACGATTGGGGAGGAGTGGAGGTGATCACATTTGTGCATTAGAATAGAATGAATGCTGTGAGAAGTTTTGTACCTTTTCCCACGATCTTCCCCAGTGATCCAATGAGACTGGGCAGGAAGAGCGCCAAAAGGGCTGTCTTGACGACTTGGAGGCCAATAAAGAGGGGCCACATCATCTTCTTGAGGCCCTTGAAGAAGAATATCCGGCCCGTACCAAGTGCACGTCCCACATCCACATTTATGACGCAACTATCAGCAAAATCACGCAGTCGCTGTTCCACGGTGCTGTGCGATCGCGCCTCGGTGCGCGGTACGCTGTGATTTCTCTCAATGGTGACACCAGGAAGCACATCAATGTGACCATGGCGCAGTGACTTGTCTGCCCAGTCTATGAGCATATTTCCCAGTTGATGCAGACTCTCCCGCTGTACCGTGATCGTGGTGGCATTTTCACTTTTGGCGTTCGCCACAATGCCGCCATCACGTTCGCTGGCGTGAGATGGTGCGACCCAGTGAAGAAGTGTCACCGCGATAAGCACAGAAAGTCGACCAAGTGGCATAATATTTTTCATCCTCATCATCTTTTGTGCATGTGGAGAAGAAGAAAAATTTCCCTCTGCTTATCTTGCGCACATACACTGCACATAAATAGCCAGCAAAGAGTGAAGAATAATATTTTTTTTCGTTGCTTGTGTTGTTCAATTGTGTGCAATTGGAGCACAATTCAATAGATGCCAGAAAATAATAGTGAGGTGATCACTGAGGAGGCTCCACTGAGTAGAATGATCCACTTCTTTGCAAATTTCTCCATGATCTTTCGTGTTTGCACACACAAGATTCACTGAAACAGAGGAGATCAAATTGATTCAATAGGATTAGGTGAAAAAAAATTTAAATCTTCTGTTTAAAGGTGTTTTGTTGAAAGCAATTTAATTTTTCTTGCACAAACAGGTAGAAAGGTTGTGTGGGGAAAAAGGTGCGAAAGATGAGAGGTGGTAATTTTTGCGGTTGTTGGTACATTGAAAGTGGAAGAAGAAAGAAAGATCACCAAATTGGCAGAAGATCGCGATGCACAGTCGTGAAATTCACTACGAAACCCTCTTCAATGCACACCTCATTGACTTGTCCGTACTCAATGTTGGACCAGCAATGATCGTTTACTTCATTGCTGATGTAGGTTTCTTTTAACATGTCTTGCAAGAAAAGAGGAGAGAAAAAATGCTATAATTTCACTCTGTGTATTATATTCAGTGATGGAGCTCTCTTTGGCGAAGAGACCTCTACCTATTAGCCACGCACAAAATGTAGACGTAGGTCGCGATCATAACACGTTTACAAGCAACCCGAAAATTATTCAAGTAAATAAAAATTCACGGAAGATGAGAGAGAGAAAGACACACACCAACTTTCAATATGTACCTCCTTGTGGACCAAAATGTGGGTCATCACCATTTTCAATCTTGTGTGGCACTCGGGTGAATAAACATAATTGAAATGGTGCGTGTTTATGAACCACTGCCGGAAGAATATCTGCATAACACTCTCCATAGTGTCTCAACATTTTCATTGTAAGCAAAACTATTTTTTTTCCGCTTCTTCTGCCCTGCCCGATCGTATATACGCGAATAATTTGATGATGGAAAAGGTGAAAAAGTGTGTCAATTCACTCTTTAGCATGGGAAGATGAAGGAACATTGAATTGCAAAAATTTTACCTTCACTTTACCAACCACAACATTCCATCCACAGATGTTATTCTAACAAGCAAGCACCGCCTGGGATGATGATTAATTGGCTGGTGATTAGTAATTGAGGAAAAAATCACAAATGATGGGCATATTATAGGTTTATTAATCCACAAGAGAGTGTTGTTGATACTAAAAGATCGCACCTTTCCAAGCACAAAAAAAACACTTTAATCACTTCTTAGAAGAACACAGATAGTCCCGAAAAAAAATCCACAAACGAATAAATCGCCCTAAAAGTTCGCGACTGATCACTGATCTCTTCCACGAAGATCATATGACATCGGGTTTACTGTAGTGAACTGCCGTGCGCAATGTGGCTCAACGTGCCAGCTCAACTCCACACAGAGTGGTAGTCTGCAGGTGAATAAAGATAGTGCGCGGCAATGAGAGTTGAATGCAATCGAGAGATCGCGTGGTGATCACGATCGTCCAAGTCGTCGTTCTTCTCCGGTGGGGCACATACCCGAATGTTGAAGAAAAACCGTTTATGCTCCACGATGACCAAATAATGTGTCTTCACATGGCTTAACACGGTAGTCTGTCGAATTGCATATTTGATCGACAGTCTACCCAACTTCTACCTCCTCCACGCTCTAAACGTGTAATTTATCCATCAAGGAGGTATCTCAATCGACAATATTATGCTCACAGTTTGTTGAATCATTTCTCTGAACCACCACAAGACGCCCTCATTACGTACATACATACATATATAGGTAGACTTATATACAAAAATAGATTAGCCATATCACGTACTTTTACTGATAAAATTTCCAATATATTTTCTTCCATTGTTTTGAAAAATCAGTACGAAGAGAAAAATTGCAATTTCATCCAAAGGCACTTTAAAGCATTAACTGAAAAAATTATGTTAATTCTCGTTGTCTTAATATTTCTTTTAGAAGATTAAAATCTTCTTAATAAAATGGTAAGTCTTGTGTGAAATAGAGTAAGAGAATGAAGAAGAGCTATACCGGAGCTATATACTCAATGACTTTAATATGTGTAAATCGTTTTAATTCATTTTGATCATTTATTTGTGATAATTTCTAAATTTATTTGAATTTTTAAAAAAATTTATGCAAGACAAGAGGCAATAATTTTGGGGATTTAAAACCCACAACCGAATATTTGTTAAAATTTTAAAACATTTTTTTTTATTTTGGAACTGAGTATTGGCTAGACGGCTTGACTGATTTTCAAGAACGAACGTTTCTTGGAAATAATTTTAAAAATACTTGGTGTTGGCCACGAAGTGGAACACCAACTAATATATGCGTCGGAAAAAACCGAAAAAACATAACTAAGATTTCCTTTTTATAAAAATTAAAGAAAAAGAATCCTGGAAGAGTTTTTCCCCTATTGCGTCTTGGAAATTATAATTCAACACTAAGACGGCAGCGGCCGCTTGCAAAGCATGGATTAAATTCAATTAGGAAAATGATAATTGTGAAGTAATTAAACTTTAAACTAACTAATTTAATAGAGAAGAAACATAAGCTCCTTGAAAATAATTGAAAAAAACAATGTTTCAAATTACCCCTCCAATGGGGTATAATGAAACAGCATTTAATTCACTAAAAAACAAACAATTCTTTGAACCAATTCTTTGATGAACCATTTTATTGAAAAATAAATTAGAATATTTTTGTAATATTTTAGTTTTTAAATATGAACTGTATAAAATTTTTCAATTTTTAAATATTTATTCAATGCCCTAACATTTGCCTGTTAATTTGCAAAATGATAAACCTCTCAGCGCATCCACCATGCTTTGTATTTGGATATTTGAAATATTTCGAGTGCCTAGAAGCTCCACAAGAGCAAAAATGATTTTATCCAGGTTACGAGGACAGAATGCGAGTGTACCCTCTGTGAGAGCACCTTCACCTTGACTGATCAGCAAGAGCGGTCGCAGAAATAGGAAGTGATCTTCAGCAGTTCATTTTGCTTTTCTTTGATCTCCACACGAGAGAGAGATGGAATTTGTTTAGGCAGGGAAATTAAGTAGTTGCCCCTCATGTTGAACGATTAAACTCGGTGATATGACACGGAAACCTTATTGAAGTACCTTTTTGTATCTCACTGCGCACCAATGGCTGAGTTATTAATTGACCTGGGCAGCTGATATGATTGACACCCGTGCACTACAAAGCGGATTACTAATGATAGACATGGGCTTTCAGATTGCCTCCTAATTCATCTCTTTTTTGGGCATCTTCATCAGAAAGTCGTGAATTGGAGTTTTTTTTTCATCTTCAATCACGTTTTTCTTCCATTCAGAGGCGGGATGACTGGAATGCCTGGAATGAATTGGCGCGCTTTCCAGTTTGGTGTGAGCCGCAGAGGCCGCAGAGCGTTTTTAGTTGGATGCACTGCAAAAAAAGGTGCGAATAAAATGGTTAAGCCGCGTGTTTTCTTCAACCTGATTTTTTGGTTTGGTTTTAATGTTATTAAAAATGAAAAAAAATTCTTTAAGTTTGAATTGCCAGGATACGTCATTTTCTAAATATTTTCAGTGATTGACTACATTCCAAGAAAATATCCCTACCTTATTTTAACAGTGTACCAACGACCATTTCGTATTACCAAGACTCACTTTAAACATTTTTTTCAGTGTAGTACGTGACATTTTGTGCAAAATAATTTGAGAAAATTAGCTGAAAAGTGAAAATTTAGCAAAAAGGTGTGAAAAGTGCAATTTTAGGTGGTGGCTCTGCGGGAGTGAGTGACTAACTTTAGGGAACAACGTGTGGTGGAAGATTTGCATCAATCAGAAGTACTAAAAGTGGAGGAAGAGAAGATGTCTCAAGCACAACCAGGAACTCCTGCTCTGGCCAATAATTACATGAAAGTCTTCGTTCAGCGTGACTACAGTGATGGAACTGCTGTAAAATTCCAGACACGCTTCCCTACAGAGCTGGAAAGTCGCGTGAGTACTTCCTCCTCAGTGATTCTTCTGGGGTACTTTGTAGATTTGGCATAAACTTTTCCTGATCTCTTTGCAGATTGATAAACATTCGTTTGAGACGACAATCAATAAGCTGAATGAGTACTTTGCGGAAGCTGAGAAGGGTACCTGCAGTACCTACTGCGAGGGTTGTCTAGCCTGCATCACAGCATACTTGAACTACATCTGCACCGAGACACACTACGAGAAGGTACTGGATGAGTCAGGAGGTGGCCAACAAATCCCGGAAAATCTTATCTTAATCTTTGTGCTTATCTGATTGCAGTGCTTGAGAAAAGTATCCAAATACATTGTCTCCCAAAATGAGAGGATCTACAACCCGCGGGGTCTCCAAATCACCGACCCAACCTACAGGGGACTCCGTGTGATAGAGATCTCCATTCTCGATAGGCCCGTTCGCACGTGACTGCCGCTCTCCAATTCATCCGAGGAGTTCTTCATGTAAAGCGCATTTCAATGTACAATTTCGGCAAAATTCCTCCTTCCTCAACCCCCCAAAGAGACCATTTATGTCCCCCCCCCAGCATCTCCCAGATTGCCTACTGAAATTCCCCATAAAAACATAGAGGAACTCCCACCACATTTTTTCTTGCAACATCGCAGATCCTTTCTTCCTGAGAGAGATTAAAAAATATTTTCATATTCGCTAGAAAGATATAATTGTTAAAAAAAAAAAAGCTAAAATGGTAAAAGAGTTTGATTATTTTCATTTTTTTATCACTTCTGTATGTAAAACATGTAAAACTATTTGTAATATTTTGATGAAAAGCTGACTTTTTCCTCGGATCCAACTCTTAAATGAACAATTTATTTATACGCGCGAGGATACTGTGTATAGAACATAATGCAATATGTTATTAAAGAGTATTGAAAAAAAAAACTTTTATTGTTTTTTATTGCTAAAGTTCATCTCAAGGAAGTGGGCAACTTGCAAATTACTTTCAGAATTTTTAAGTAATTGAGTTAATCAGAATTATGAAAGTTCTCCCAACTTCAATTAAATTTTGAGAATAATTATTTCCTCTTGTTGCAATTTTACTATAATTGATTTTCTTAAACATTTTCTTCCATCAATTATGCTGGTGAAGAAATTAAGCAAAATGATGACAAATACAGAATGGAAAATGAAGCTAAAATCTCTGCAACTGACAACAATATTGGTTTATTGATACATACATAGGAAGATTGCACAAAGTCCTGAAAACTTTGTCGTGAGCAAATACTCGAGAAATAATGTGAAATATTCCTCGTCGTATTTTGGAATTATGCCAAATTTTCATATTCAAATTTTATCAGAGATTATTGTCACATAAATTGCATTTTTATTGTGCAAACTGCTTTAGAAATTTATGCAACGAACTTATGAAACAAATATTGGATGACCGGGCGTCTCCACTGCTAAACTGGTTTATTTTACTGTGAAATTCAGAAGTCCAGCGACTACTAGGCGCCTCCATTGCTAAAAGTTGAAGGAAAAATTAGAAGTTTGTTAGGAATTATTAATTATGTTTGAGAATACTTAAAGAAAAAAAATCATAAAACGTTCAAAACACGATAAAAAATATTACTGAACGCAGAAAAAAATAATTTAAAAATTAAAAGATTAATTAATTAGTTAAAAATCATTAGCTAAGTTAGACAACATAAGCTTCGAGATTAAATGATAAAATTCCTTGCAAATTATTAATAATAATCAGAGAATTTTATCAATGTACTTGTAAAATATTCATATCATTTCGGAAAAATTAAAAAAAAATATATATTAAAAAACGTACTCAAAGAACGACATTTAATATCTCCCTATTTATGAGACATTCTATGTAGGTAATTATGCGGAAGAATCTTAAGAATTTCCTCTAGATGCATATTATTTCGAAATATCGATCGCGTGCGACCTTTTCCGATCAAACAGATAAGAAATTGAAATAAAAAGAATAATAGAGGAACTGTGTGTGGATGGTGACACAGTGATCTTGGCGGATCTTCCAGACATTGGTGGCCAATAAGGTAATTGGCAATGAGAGAAGAAGAGAATCTTTCTTTTACTCGCTTTAGTCCCATCACACCCAAGGCAGAAATTATGCTGCTGCTGCTAATTGCAATAACTTTAGCGTACACATGGCAATTTTCCCGAGGATTGCAAAAAGAGGAAGTTTTATATGCTGGCAATTTGCCCCGGTAGCTCCGGCATGCGATGGGGGTTTGGGCTGTCCGCCGGAGTTCATGCGGCATTTGAATCGATATTGATTGGTAATTAGCAATGATTAACCAATTGTGCCACCGGATCGTGTGACATGATTGAAGAAGATTATTGGGTCAGTGGAGTAATCATGGGTGAGAATTAATGAGGAGCCTCTCCGACACTTCTCACAGCCCATCATTTTCCCCCCAGTATACGTACAAGCACCGGCCAGTTGACTTTCCATCTCGGTGAATAAAATCCGTCGTCTGGTAGTTGTGTCATTTACCGGACATCCGATGTGCTTGTGGGGTACCATTGATGCAGCCAGCAGAAGATAAGCACAACCCGGAGCTTGGTGGGGCTGATATAATGCGTAGCAACATGGATTATTGTTGCCGAGGGCACCTTCCGTGTCCCACTGCTGGATGGGAGCAATTAGATATGCTAATGCTGTATCATCATGGTCATTATCGTATACACGCGGCATTTGTGAGTACACGATGGGAAAATAAGAGAGATCAATAGCCAATTGCACCAATTTGACCATTGCACTGACCTGGAAGGCACACACTACGTTCTCATATAAAATGCCACCGATGATGGTGGATGCGGCTATTTCAGTGAAGAAACTCTCGAGTGGCAGTACGTCGCGTGCAAAGATGACTCCACATCACTAAACCGCTCCAAAGGATTAACCGAAATTTGTGCGCGAGTGTCTCATTTTGTCTCAAAAAGAAAATTCCCCCGAAAAGCCACCAAAAAGTGAATCATGAAAGTCAAGTGCCTGTTGGTGTTTCTGGCATTCGCCATTGCGTGTGCTGTGGCAGAGAAGAAGACTGATGACTACGTTCTCACCACACAGAATGACTGCTACACCTCCAAGAAGTTCTTTACCTGCCTCAAGTATAGGACAGTTCGCTATATTTGGGCAATTGCCACCGGAAGGATGAATCTCTTTGATCACGATACAAATCTCGAATCAGCCAATACTGTGCGCCTTGTGCAGCTTTCAGTCCCTGAAAAGGAGGAGCTTTTCTCGGAACCACGACAACTTGCAGGTGAGTTCAAAATTTTGGATGAAATCCTGCAATTTTCTTAAGTTAAAATTTGTATCTTTTTTGATCCTTAAAGGTGATTCTGAGTATTTGAAAGCAGTTAAATTCTTCAAGAGATCCATCAATACATTCCTCAGTTTCCACGGTATTGGATTGGGGATTGACAATGAGAAGGGGGCACGATTAATTGCCAGTGAGGATGATAATGAGACTTCAGGTGAGTCACATTTATAAGTTGATTTTTGAACAATTTCTTGATTACTTTGAAGAGTTTCAATTCAAATATTTAAAAAGACTTTTTATATTTAAAAAGACTTAATTAAATAAATTCTTTAAAAAAAATCAAAACATAAAAATTTATTTAAAAAAATGTTACTAAATTATTAAAGCAAAACTGGATTTAAGAATTTCATTACCTTGCTTATTCTCAAAGGAACAATATTTCAATACAAAAAAAAATATCCAACTAGAAGATAATTAAATTCCAACTAATAATACAGAACATACAGTGTATACACCAATTTCATTTCCACGTTTGTCAATAGCAGTCCTCTTTATACATTTTGGTATATAAGATAAGATGAATACAACAAATTAGATAATATGTACCTATATAAGTATAAGATTTATGTATGAGGTGGAAGAGAAGGTAAATTTCATTTGAGGATAAATGTCAAAGGTGTTTTCCCGTGTATATAGGCTTTTGTGGCTGTAAGGAAATTGGGAGCTAAATTTCCCATGGGACGGTGGGACAAGAAAATTGAGACAGATTGCTTCCCATTATCTCTGTCCACAGACATAGACGTATTCTCCTATAAAAGACTCACTTTGAATAGAATTCTGCGAATTCCACAATCCATTTTTCCTTCCTAATCTCATTCATTGTCGAGTTAAATCCATTTGGTGAGAACTTGAAGATATATATACCTTTTTAATGTAAGTCGGTGTGAATTAAATCCCTATGGATTTTAGTGAGTAATCCCATGAAACCATTTTGATAACAAATTAATCCATTTAACTTGTGCATTCCTTACAAATTGCCTCATATCTGAAACTTCCTCCATAGCACATATGAATTTACCAGAGATTTCCGGAGGACGTTTAAAAATGCACGTCTTTGCGGAAGCTCCAGCATTCCGGGAGGAAATTCAATAAAAAATGTAATGGGAAAGATTGAAATTCCCCACAGGGCTGAGTTTTTCGGTATTACATATAACGTATACGGTATTCCGCAATAAATGCACATTATCGATGTAAAACGCTGTGGAATTTCAATGAATAATAAATTTTAGAGCTTTACATTATGGCTTGTGCAAAAAAAAATCACCCAATTATGCTGCGCCATGTTCATGTAGGGATATAAAGCATTGAATTACTTCATGTCTCTTGCAGAAGGACGAAGGATCCGGCGGAAGAAGTTGAATTTGATATTCCCTCTGGCGATTTTGCTGAAATTGGCACATCTCAAAGTCCTCCTCCTGCCAATTCTCTTGGGTATTGGTGTAATTCAGGTCCTTCTCATCGTAGGAGGGGCTCTCCTCTTTCATTTCCTGCGAAATAATACACTGTGCAAAGTGCAGCCACACCTCGTGCATTCGCACAGCCACGTGACAGAGACAGGACCAGGTGAGCTTTCATCATTGTGCACCTTACTTACTAATTTAACATGCTAACAAGTCACGCTCAAGGAACTTCCTTTATGCTTTCAACTATTATGAAACATAAATTACATTAAATTGCATTTAATTCCCATGGAAGACATAGAATGTAATTTTAAGGACCTTTTCTATATTAATAATTAAATCAATTTTAAACGAATTTAATTAATTTTAATTATTAATAAAAAAAAAGGCAGAAAATTCAGATTTTAACCATCCACCCCCTCAATGTGGTTTTAAGGTATGTGAGAAGTTTTAATGTCTAAATTCTCATTGGGAAATCCACTCATTTCCCAAAAAAAAACTTCGAAGGATAAATTTCATCCTCATATCCTCCCTGATAACATTTAATGATTTGGCAATAAAAACGGAGCCCTTTTGAACAAAAAAAAAATGCTTTAATGGCTGAAGTAATAAAAATTTGGCAGTATATTACCCCCAGCTGGATGATTGCGTAATTTGCTAATGGTCTGCCCTTTTTTTTGCAGAGGTCAGCTACAATTCTTACCAGGGCTACAATCCCTACGGACCCCCGTACGGTGGGCATGTGGGTTACAATAAGGATTGGGCGACGAATCGTGCGTACAGCGCCTACAATATTGTGCCAGACGTGGAGAAGCAATAAATTTCAGGTGTTCCTTTTCCACCTGCAAGAGCCTCTCCTTCGACATCCATTAGATTAAGTAACACGCGAGGAGTCTCGTTTTATTACACCTCTGCTTTCTCTATTTATTTTTTTTATTCCATTTTTGTGCAATTAAGAAACATTAATTAAATTATAATCATTTATTGTCACGGCTTAACAACCACCTCTAAAGCAATTTTCCCAACACCCCTTTCGCGCCACAAATTCAACCTCACACGCCATCCCCCAATTCTCAATTTATTGTAGCAACAGCAGGACAGACACACACACACATTCGCAGATGAATATTAGAAGAATTCAATAAACAAATAAAATTTATGCTCAAAGTCGTGAGGAATTTCTAAATGTGTTTTTTTTATTTATATTTCTTTATATGCCCCCATCACACGGGGGAATGGTTAAGAGGAAAATATGATTAAAATGAAGAAAAAGCCAATTAAGAGCCTCGCGTGGAGAAAATAACAAAAACAAAGAGTAAAATCTCTTGGAGAGCTTCCAACAGGCGGAAATGTATGGAAGAGAGTGAACACTGGGAGGAGATACAAAATGTACGTGGAGAAGATCAAGAATGTTGGCTAAGAGCTTCCAGGGAGCTTTTGCGCAGGCTTCCATCCCCCTTGACTTTTCCACATTCCCTCCCAACTCTTGGCTCGCACTTTCCTCCCAGGGGGTATTCCTCTTTGGTCACTCTTCAGCTGAAGCTCTCTTGTACTTTGTAAGGGCAAAATGAGAAGGGGGGGGGGGTGGTCTCTCTTAGTTATAAATATTTCATGCATTAATTATACATGAGATTGCATAGATTTGAGGGTTGAATTTATTCAAGGGATTTAGTTGAGGGGGTGGTTTTTCCTGAAATTCAATCTTGGCAAAAATGAGGGTGAAACACACACACACATACCACGAGAAAGGTGCGGGACATACTTCCTGGATGACTTTCGAAGAAGGAAACTTCAACCATCAAAACCCAAATCCGACAAGAAAGGTACAAGGCGGCATTTCGTATTCTATAAATAAGAAATTGACTTTGGGAAATCTTAACTCAATACCATTTTATACACACAAAGACAATTTGACAATTTGCTTAAACCCTCCTCATGCGAATAATGAATCGTGAATAATTTAATCTTTTTTGACTCTATCCCTGCTGTGCATAAATTATATAGGAATTTAATACCTCTACCTTTATTCATCTTATCTCATATAAATAAATATAAAATTTGCATTCCCTATATAATAAAATCCCATGTGATATTGCGCCATTTGTACAAGACTCTCCATACCTACATATGTTTTATTTGTTCTGGAATTTAATAATTTTCAGCATCCTTGTGGAATTAAATGTTTATTCTCTCACGTAAGTGGAGTAATTTTAAATATGCCACAGGAAAGATTTTATGTCTTCATCTCAATTTACTACCTTTCAAAATTACATTTCTCTAACTCACGATCAAAATTTATTTGTCTGAAGTAAGTACTCTAATGATTTCCTTAAATGCTTAATGGTCTTAACCAGATAGGCGAATTAAAATTTAGTATCGTCAATATACCTACTAAATTTTCCCTAAGAATAAAAATAATAAAAAAAAATCCGTTAAAACATTTTATTTTATTTCAAGCTTTTATCGTCTCGTTGAGCTTTTAACATTTCGAGCTTTCTTGATTATTTAATAATTAATTCATTTAGTTAAATCATTCATTAAAAATATGCAACAAACATGACCTAGACAATTTTTCATTTCTCTCTTTGATGTTTAGTAGTCCTACCTTTAGTTAAATTTAAAATTTACCATGTCTTTGTAACAAAATATAATTTATTAAAATTCATTCATGAACCATTTGTATAACAGGCCACAGTAATATATTATTCACATTGAACTTCCGAAAATTGCAACTTTACTTCCCATACATACTTGCTTACATACATAAATGTTTCATGTACCTATGTATCAAATAGTAAGTCTGACTGAGAACTTTGGCACTCTAAATTCCTCAGCGTATACATTCGACGCCGTTTGAATTATTCAAAACTATCATTTCAATATAGTCATGCTCTTGATGGTATGTATAAAGCTCGCATGAACCACTCTGGTATTTTACATTAATAAAAAAACGAAGTAATAACTCAAATATTAAAAATTAATTTAAAAAAATTAAATTTAATAAAAATATTTGACCCACTTATTTCCATTTTCAATGAAAAATGCAGAAAATTGTAACTTTAGCAGGAAATCCGAGGAGAGAGCTTTCAGATGGACAAATACAGGATGTATATCGATATGTACTTTAAAGCTCTTATGTAAGGATATATCAAATAAAATTTATATTTTTATAAGAAATATTATTTTGATGCGTGTCCTGGATTCCTTTTTCTCCAAATCTCCCACATCAAATCCCTCGTTTCAGAGACTTTTCCAGCTTAGGGGAAAAGTTTAACCCAGAGTAATATGACCGTAGAGTCGTGCACCCATTCACACAAATCCGTTAAAGGACTCTCTCATGAATGAGGATAAACTACATTTTTCCGCTTCAGTTGACCCTCAGCATTTTGTCCACCAGCCCGATATGTGTATACCTTATGGGCGCAACCCCTTTTGGTCCCTCGAGGGGTTCACCACACACCCAGAACCCCCCAGAAACATACTTTCCAATATATTCCACAACACACCAGCCTCTGTGCCATCGGGTGGTGTTGTCCGTGACAAAGCGTGCAAAGTCACTTTGGTGGGAGGCTTGTGTGTGCTTTGGGTGGGTTGGGGTATTGTGGGTGGGAGGTTGGGGAAGTTGTGTGTGTCGCATCTCGTGGAATTATTGAAGGGGGATTTAATGGTATTTGGCGGGCTGGGAAGTTTTCTCTGGCTCTCGCAAGCGCATTTTCTCTCTCACACAGACTGGTGGTGGTGGTACAACCAGAGAATTTGGAAGTTTTCAGTCTCTCGGAAACCGCCGGGGTATCCGTGCCAAATTTTCCACATACTCTTGCTCCACATTAACTGTGGCCTGAAATTTTCTTCTCTCTGGGTGAACTGCACCCACAGCTGCAGAGTACAACTATTTACACACTCCCCATCGCCTATTGATGGGCATTTGGGGGTAAATTGCGGTGAATCTCAGGTTAATTTGAGGCTTTTGTGAGATGGTTTCAGCCCCATTGGAGCTGTAACACTTTTATGGTGTGAGGAGACGAAAAAAAAGGAGCAGAAAATTGGTGTGTTGGGAAAAGTGGGATAAAGTGACTTGGGGTTGCGATAAGAAGGGGTTGTGCAAAAGGGGGCTTTTCTTTTTCGCTTGTTCTTTCTCCCTCGACAATTTTATCTCGCTGTGTGGCTGCACAATGAAAAATCTTCCCTCGCTGACACGAAGGAGGATTAAGTCATCTTCCACGTCTTTGGGGGATTAAGGAGCCAGCTGATGTTTTCTGGGTTCCCATTTGGCCACCCCATTTTGCGCGCCCACCCAAACACTGTGGTACCCGCAATGTTGTTCTGCGGGGGTGTGAGGGGGTGATAAAGTTCGAAGGGTGAAATGTGAGACAATTAATGGGAGTGAATTGAGTGACAGTCTGGGGATGATTTTTCACGGAGCCAAATCAAGTGAAACGAGCGCAATAATTGGTGCGCCTCAAGTGTGAGGGCGAGTGACTTTTGAGGAAAATATCTCACCTCTGTGCTAGTTGGTGTGGAAAAACGCTCCCATACAATTTTATCGATTTCCGGCTACGAGGCACAGATTCATCCATTCGAGAGAATTGGCCTATGTGTGATTTCAGCGGTTGACGAGATAAATCAAACACCGCTTTTCCAAACCTGTCACACCTCTTTTAGCCCTCTGGAAATCTCGATGAATAAATAATAAGGTCATCTGGAGGTAGCAAATACAGCATATATAGAGACAGGAAAAAAAATACCCAAAAAGAGCTTTCTTGGTAACCAGCCAAAAATCCCCGTGCTGTCGTGGTGGACGTGGACGAAGAAATATTGGAGAGTGGTACACAGAGCTTTGTGCGTGTGTATGGGAAGTCGGAGTCTGGGGGTGGAAGAGACTGGAATGGATCATGCGCTCATCCTGTGATTTGTTTATACCCAACACCACGGACGCTTGTTCGTCTGGAGAAGAACACTCTCTACTACACTCTATTTGGACTTTATTCAATTATCCACGACGGGATCATCTCTTGTGAACCACCAACCCCCTCGTTCCAAAATCCACGACAACCCACTGGGTGGAAGGATCGCTCGTTTGCGCATCTCATACATTTTGCAACACGCGTCTCCACACTTCATCCATGGTTAGACTACCCAACCCCTAAAGCGTGAACGCACCCCCACCCAAGGAAAACCCCCCGGAAAAGCCCGCGCAATCAGTGAGAAAAATTTGCACACCAAGAAAATACTCGGGACGTGACACACTAATTGATGAGGTGGCGGTAATGATACCAACCCTCACCCCTGGAGCACCCCTTCGCCATTCTACATAGCCAAAGCGCAAACTGTGGTGCACCCTCCAAGAGGCATGGCGAAGATACTAAATGGGGAGCAGAATGGTGAGGAATCACAAAATGAACCACCACCGTCGAAGCAAGACGACGATGATTTGGAGAAGATCAGTGAGTTGTTTGAGAAGAAACCGGAAGTGCTGGAGAAGTGGCTCCGAGATAGAGCACCACTCGAATTCATCCACAAAATTCATGCTATTGTCACAAAGTCGCCCAAAAGTCCAAGGAAGGGTGGGGGGTCAGTGTCTTCTGACCTCTTTCAGCAGTGGTTGGCGCTCTCACCACAAAGGGTGAGTTTACCAATTTTTTGGGGGTATCTAAGTTCTGAAATTAAAGCCGCTCATAACGAACATACAAAGAAACTTTTACATAAATCTATTTTATGAAAGAATGTTGCTTTACGATTAATTCGAATTAAGTTTAAAAATAATAATAATTGATAAAAAAATATTATAAATATAAAAATAGATTTTTTATATATAATCTTAAAAATTCTCTTTTTAAAAGAAAAGATTTCCGTTAAAATATTCTAATTTCTTTTGAATAAATAATTAAAAGCTTTGGGACTTTTCCAATATTTTTTGTATATCGTTTTTTTTTTTCGTTTGAAAGCTCCCGAAGAAGGTTTGAAGATGAATCAAAAATTTAAGAGCTCCTAAAAAGCTTCGATATATACATATTTCTAAGTAATTTTCTCTAAATTAAATTTCTTTAAATTCACATCGTCCTATTTATTTAATCTGTTAGTTAGCAGCCCCCAAAACATCTCGTTTCCCATCGAATTATTCCACTTTTGAACGCCGCATCAACAAGCAAGTGCCGAAAGTGACAAAAAAGGTCACCTCGAGGGCTTCCCCATTTACTCATCTGTCTCATTCTTTTCTTTTTAATTTTCACCCCCGAGTCATTTATCACCGTCGTCAAATTGACTCTGCTGCAAAATACACCCTGTGAGAGTAATTTGATTTCATTCCGTTTAATCACTCAAGTGTTACACGCTTGTCTTCATGACCCCCTCACCTCATGCTTTTTCACAGTTTTCATAATCAAACTACATGGAGATTTAGAGCGTACCATAGCACCATAAAGAAAAAGGAGCTTAAATTAAAAAATATGTATATTTCAAGCGGAGTTTTCCATTTTAAACTTTTTTCTCCCAATTTTCGCTTTCCTTCCTTCGCGCAATTTGTGAAAATATTTGTCAAGATAATTCTTTTAATTTTCTTTACGACACGGGAGCTTTTCGCCTCTAATCTAATTTATCGAAAGCTCTAAATTATTTTTTAACGTTCATAGATTACATGGAAAGAAAACAAACCAGGAAAATATATCGTTCTTTGCCCCCAAGTTAAAATGAAAATTATTATTTATGTTTAATTGTAATTTTAGCTGATTGGCATCAATTGAAACATATAATATTCTCTCTGCAAAACAAGTATGTTTATTCCACTAATATTATATGTGCTCAATAATTTACATAAATTGCAATATACATAGCAAGCAATATTGATAATAAAAAAACGTATTTTCTACAACATAAAACCATTATAAAGCGTTAATATTTCATCGCTCTTGAATTTTAATTATCAGGTTTTATTGTTTCATGTTTCTTTATTGTTAAAATTTTTATCCCCATAAATCAGGATGCAATTTGATGAGGGTTAATTTCAAATTGTGGCTTTTGTGGCTATCGATCCCTCACCAAAAAAAATTGATCATGTGTAAAATTTATGGACATTTGTGGGAGTAATTTCCATTTTGCATAAAAACACAAAGTTCGTGGCTGAGGGAAGGTGAAAGGAGAAACGGGGAATGGGAGAAAGTAAATAAATATTTTGTGCCAATTGCTGATTGACACGGCAGAAAGGCACTCCATGTTGAACATATGTATGTATAGATTGTGAAGCCATATAGGGGAAATTCTGGGAAATTCGCAAAAGAATTTAATGCTTTTGCAAACTTTCTCCTTGGCTTCGTCTTTTTCCTACCCTCCCACCTTTCATTGCGTGGGAAATGCCTCAAATATTCATAATAAAATCATATTGACTGTTCATGAATATTTCTTCCAACCCCTATAAACGCACCTGCGGGGCACCCTCAACAGCGAAGCCGCAACATCCAGATTCAGCGCTCAATCGGCACACGGAGGCATTTGGAGAATCTGAATGAGAATGAATTGTTCATGGAGTTGATTCGTGATGTGGCCAATGAGTTGGATATCGATGTGCTGTGCCATAAGATACTCGTGAATGTTGGACTACTCACACAGGCGGATCGTGGGAGTTTGTTCTTAGCGCGAAATACTCCCAGTGGACGAATTCTCGTGGCGAAATTGTTCGATGTAACGCAGGATACACCACTCGAGGAGGCAATGAGGCAGGCCCACGAGGAACCCATTGTGATACCTTTTGGCGTTGGTGTGGCAGGAATTGTTGCGGAAACAAAGGAAATTATCAACATAAAAGATGCATACAAAGACAAGCGCTTTAATGCTGAAATTGACCTCCGAACGGGCTACAAAACCAAATTAATCCTCTCCATGCCAATCTGCAACTACGAGGGTGATGTCATTGGCGTGGCAGAGATTATAAACAAAATCAATGGTGAGATAGTAATTTTATTATCACAAAATTTCCATTTAAATTGAAATTCAACAAAAAGCTTTTGAAAAGGGGGAAATTCTACTTATATATCAAAACTCGTTAAAATCATATACATATTTCTGTGAATTCTCTCTCAACGAAACTATTATCATGAATATTTGAAACTTTTGAACATTTTCTATTACCTACCCAAAAAAAAAATCTAATTGTTTCTAAAACTTTTTAAACATTTCACAATGAAAATTCAAAAACTAATTTTCACTTTTTTTGTCATTTTTCCGAGGAAAAGAGGATGTAGAGGAATTTTCGGAAAAGGACGTAGAAGTTTTCCGACGCTACCTCACATTTTGCGGCATTGGCATCCAGAATGCTCAACTATTTGAAATATCCGTCCAAGAGTATCAGCGCAATCAGATTTTGCTTAATCTAGCGAGAAATATCTTCGCCGAACAGAGCAATTTGGAGTGCCTCGTGAGCAAGATTATGCAGGAAGCCAGGGAGCTGCTCAAATGCCAACGCTGTGCAGTTTTCCTCCTTGATTTGGACTGTGGCGAAGCGGTAAGCAATACTCTCCAACCACAACATTTACATGCGATACCAAAGTCCCATTAAAAACGTATTTATTATGCAAATTATCTCACCTTTTGTACCACCGCCCCATTTCCCACCTCCACCCCCTTGCGTGCACGCCCATCCGCAAAAATAGAATCACCTAGAACGGATTTTGGAGAAACCATCGCAGAATGTTCAAACATTCTCACGACGTCAGAGCAAAGTCATCAATGTGGAGGATATTTTGGAGCAACAAGTGAGTTATTTTTTCCATCACAAAAAGGGATGAGGTGTCATGTTTTTTTTCTTTCATCAAAATCATTGTTGACTATCTATGTGTGTGTGATGTGTAGAGAAAATCTCGACTTTATTCGCGCACGGCATTAAAAATTATGTATATATAGGTTATTTAAAGATCCGATTGTTATGCATGATGCGATTAACGATTATCACGTCACAGATACTGGTAATGTTTGACTTTATTTTTGGATAACACGTGGTTTTAATGGCTTTTGGTCAATGCTATACAATAAATGCGAAAGCTCGCTGTATTGCACTCGATTTAATTATTTCAAATATCTGCATTGAAATTATATGATAAAATTTTCAAGAACAATAAATATTTTATTAATGAGATACTCTAACCTAATTAAAAAGTAAATTTTAATAACAGAATTTTGTCACGTTTCTATTTTTAATTATTGTAAATTGTTCATTCAATTTTTAAAAAATAATTGTTTTAATAAGAGGCAGGGCCCCCAGCCGACGACGGCTCAAGCCGCTTGAGCCGGCAGCCGAGGCGATTTTTCAAGCCGTCGCCGCCGAGTCTTGGAAAAAAAATTTTTTTTCAAGCCGTCGCCGCCGGTGGTTCCAGAAAATCAAGCCGCCGCCGCCGACTATTATGAAAAAATTTTTTTTTCAAGCCGCCGCCGCCGGAGCCTTTCGCAATATTAATACTAAGAAAATTAATCAAATTCGAACTAAATTATTTCTCAACCAAGGAGATATAAAGGAAAGTTTCTTATCTTTCATGGACATATTCCGCTTTCACCATTTTCTTACCTAAAATATTGAGGAATTTTCCTACTTGAAGACTTTTGTTCTCTTCGATGTCATGAATTTTCACTTTTCACGAAAATCTCACTTAAATATATTCGCAAAAAACACATTTCATGTATAATATCCTCTTTTTGGAAATTTCATGGCAACTGTGTCATTTTCCTGGCCCAGAAAAATCGTTTTTCCTCTTCTTTCTTTCTGCGAAGGTAATTTTCCAATTTTCACACAATTTTCATACATAAAAAAAACTTTATCATAAATCTCTAGAAAAATCGCCTTATTGCTGCGTGCGTTGGTGAGTACTCACACATGCGCGCATGCTATGTGTGTATTTGCTCCTTCCTCCTGCAAGCGTGGTGTGTAAAACTTCATATGGGACTTTTGCTTATACGCCGGTATCGGTCGCTTAGATGACGTTATAGCGTAGTGGTTTTATAGCTTTTGGTCTCGGGATAAAATCTCGCCAAATATATTTTTTTTCACATAATGTTTTTTTTTTCTTTTACACATTTATGTCATGTTTAATGAGATAATTAATTACTGTAGGCATCGAGACCGAAGGCCAAAAATATTATCCCGTGCCATGGTCCGTTATGTGTGTGAAACTCTTTGGGAGAGGGCTGTGATGGTTGATAAGCGTTGCCCTAGCGGTGCTTATCATGCGTCGGTCAATCTCTCGTTAGCTGTGAAGCTGAGAGGACCTGGAACGCTGCAAAAGGGTTGACTATCACAGTCACTCTCACGGATGTTGTGTGGATAAAAAAAATTCACTACATTACGTTTATTTAATTCGCTCTAATAAATAAAAGAATTTTCGGAATAAAAAGAATTAAATCTTACCCTTGGCGCACTAAGCATTAGAAAATCTTTTATATTAACATAAATTAATTTCTGAGCGATAAAATCCCATCTCAAGTTCCAGAATATCCATTTTTATTTTAAACAATGCGAGACAATTTGGAGAAAATTCAAGAACTTTTAGTAAGTTTTTTGGTCACTTCTATTTCTTGACTTCTTGAATTAGGAATGATTTTTATTCTTATAAAGAAATATTTAAATCATTTAAATATTTTGAAGGAGAAAGAAACGAATTCTAGTAGATTAAGTAATTAATTAATTTTTGTTGTGAAAGAAAGAAAGAAAAGAGGATCTTTTTCTTTTATTAGTTTTTGTTTAAAAAATGATTTTTACTCTCCTAAAGAATTATTGGGTGCAGGGGCGTCGGAACGTTTTCGAACTTGGGGGGGACAAACATTTTGGCGCCCCCTTTCCCTTTTTTGGCGCCCTCCTTCCCTTTTTTTTGCGCCCCCCCCTAGTTTGGCGCCCCCCTATATTGGCGCCCCCCCCCTATTTTTTTAGGGTCTTTTTTTATATATATAAGTGCGAAACGAGAACCCTCTAATTTTTTTTCATGGACAGTTGCATGATGAACAAATTTTTTTTAAAGGTTTTCAAAAAAAAACTTTTCTCGAAGGAAATTACCTTTTTAAAGACCTCTTAAGGTCGTTCCACATTATTTCCTTTCTTCCACACGACGATCTTATAAAAAACGAGAGGAAAAACATAGATTTAAAAAAATGTACGCTTTCCAACAAACACAACTTTCTTTAATATGTATATAGATTTTCCGAGCTACAACTTTGTGTCAGACAATTTGTTTCTATTTTAACGTGAAAATGCATTTTCAGTCCATTTTCCACTTTCCAAATTATAAATAATAAATGGTCAAAAATATCAATTCTATAACATTATTTTAACTCAACACTATCAAAGCTATTGAGATTGAAAGATTTGCGTAAAAATTAGATTTTTTAATAAAAAATAAATGAACAATAAATATTTACAAAACTGCACATTTATTTTTTCCCACCCCACCCTAAGGTCTTTGAATTATTTTTTATAGCAAAGTTATTTTTTTATGTTATAAAATATTGAAAATAGCGGGTAACCAATAATCCTAAATTATAAGTAGTAGTTATGCCGATTAGGGAAAAATATTTTTCAAAAAATTTACAATTTTGTCTTAAAAAGTTATTTTTAAAAAATATATAGGTAAAGAAGTCTTTCCTTACAATTTGCCCATTTCTTATTTTCAGCCAGTTTCACATTTACTGAGAAAGAAAGAATCATAGTCCGTAAATTCGTTAATTCGATCTTTCGCTTTATACTTTATCATCCATTCTATATTTAAATTTGCAATTATATATTTAATTTATGTTGTATATTTATCTTTGCATTTTTTATGCATATAAACAGTAAACTCAGAAAGTTTCCGAACAAAAAAAAATTTTGAGGAGTTTCCTAAAAAGAGTAAAAAGAACCAACGAGTTAACAGTAAAAGAATCTTTGGCTTAGAGATTAGCGCGTAGTACTCTTATTGTTAACATCCATAGTTCAAATCTCACCGTGAACATTTTTTTCTTTTTGTTTTTCTATTATTTTTCATTAGATACCTTAATAATCAAAAAGAAGGATCTGTTTGTTGGAAATCGTCATTCCTATACGACTATACACATCTACACCGTTTGTCCGATCGCGATGAATGACTCTTATGCACCATACACTGAGTAAATCTTTAGAATTGAATCACAATTAGTTTTAAAAGTATGGGATCGTCTAAGATTCAAAATAAGAGTGAACATTTCCCGGGAAAGCGCTGGGAAACATGCAGATTTTCCCAAATAAAGTAAAGGTGTATCATCTACTATCTTGATTAATTTCTGAGTTTATAGGAATTGTAGAATATCGTAAAAGGTCTCAGGTAAGCTATAAAAATGTGTAATATTATGAATTTAAATAATTTTCAAAAACCCATAGAAGGTGGAAAAAATAAAGTCCATTGCAATATTTTGGAAATTAGAGACTAAAAACAAAAAAAATACGTGTTAGGGAAAACTTTTTTATTTTTTTTACCTTCTAATGGGTTTTGGAAAATTATATTTTTTACGAAAAAATAAGCATTTATATAGCTTTCATCTGAGACTTTTTACGATATTCTACAATTCCTATAAACTAAGAAACTAATCAACTAAATATATGATAAACCTTTACATTCTTTGGGAAAATTTCAGGAGGTTGAGGGCGCCCCTTGAAACCTTCTTATTTATTTTTGGGAATTTTCAGGATCATTTCGGCGCCCTCTGATACAGCGAGGGCGCCTTTAGAACGTTCAAAAAATTTTAGGAGGCTGAGGGCGCCCCTTGAAACCTTCTTATTTATTTTTGGGAATTTTCAGGATCATTTCGGCGCCCTCTGATACAGCGAGGGCGCCTTTAGAACGTTCAAAAAATTTTAGGAGGCTGAGGGCGCCCCTTGAAACGTTACAATTTTTTTCTTAAATAATTTTCAGGTCCTTTTCGGCGCCCTCTGATACAGCGAGGGCGCGTTTAGAAAGTTCAAATAATTTCAGGAGGCTGAGGGCGCCCCTTGAAACCTTCTTATTTATTTTTGGGAATTTTCAGGATCATTTCGGCGCCCTCTGATACAGCGAGGGCGCCTTTAGAACGTTCAAAAAATTTTAGGAGGCTGAGGGCGCCCCTTGAAACGTTACAATTTTTTTCTTAAATAATTTTCAGGTCCTTTTCGGCGCCCTCTGATACAGCGAGGGCGCCTTTAGAACGTTTAAAAAATTTTAGGAGGCTGAGGGCGCCCCTTGAAACGTTATAATTTATTTTTAACAATTTTCAATTTTTAGTCTTTAAGCTCTTTTTGCGCCTTTGTTTAAAATTTTATTCCTTAATTTTTTTGTCTCCTTTTTTATTATGGACTTATTATGAAAAAAAAATTGAAAGGGCGCCTGCGGCGCTCCTTTGTGGTGATTTTGGTGCCCCTGTGTGGCGCCTTCGGCGCCCTTTTGTGGTGATTTTGGCGCCCCTTTGAGGCGCCTTCGGCGCCCCTTAAATTTTTTGGGGGGTACAAAAGACCCCCTGTACCCCCCAGTTCCGACGCCCCTGATTGGGTGAATAGAAAAAGAAAATATCACGGTGAAATAACCACAAATCTAACTTAAAAAAAAAACATTTTTTTTTCATTAAGAACTTGTCCAAAACATGGAAGTTCTGACTCTTTGGGATGAAATCAAGAAAAAAAATTCTTGTAGTCAGCAGGACCGCCAAGATATATAAGAATCACTTCTTTTTTACGAAACAGAAGTGACCAAAAATCTTACTAAAAGTTCTTGAATTTTCCCCAAATTGTCTCGCATTGCTTAAAATAAAAATGGATATTCTGGAACTTGAGATGGGATTTTATCGCTCAGAAATTAATTTATGTTAATATAAAAGATTTTCTAATGCTTAGTGCGCCAAGGGTAAGATTTAATTCTTTTTATTCCGAAAATTCTTTTATTTATTAGAGCGAATTAAATAAACGTAATTAATTATCTCATTAAACATGACATAAATGTGTAAAAGAAAAAAAAACATAATGTGAAAAAAAATATATTTGGCGAGATTTGATCCCGAGACCAAAAGCTATAAAACCACTACGCTATAACGTCATCAAAGCGACCGATACCGGCGTATAAGCAAAAGTCCCATATGAAGTTTTACACACCACGCTTGCAGGAGGAAGGAGCAAATACACACATAGCATGCGCGCATGTGTGAGTACTCACCAACGCACGCAGCAATAAGGCGATTTTTCTAGAGATTTATGATAAAGTTTTTTTTATGTATGAAAATTGTGTGAAAATTGGAAAATTACCTTCGCAGAAAGAAAGAAGAGGAAAAACGATTTTTCTGGGCCAGGAAAATGACACAGTTGCCATGAAATTTCCAAAAAGAGGATATTATACATACTTTATACATGAAAAGTGTTTTTTGCGAATATATTTAAGTGACATTTTCGTGAAAAGTGAAAATTCATGACATCGAAGAGAACAAAAGTCTTCAAGTGGGAAAATTCCTCAATGTTTTAGGTAAGAAAATGGTGAAAGCGGAAAATGTTTGTAAAAGAAAACAAAATTCGGGAATTTTCCACTTTTTCAACTCAATTTTGTTTTTCACCACAAAATCTTATGTGGCGGGCATAAATGCATTTTACTCGGACGCTTTTCTTTAAAACAATCCCAAGGGAATTTTTTTAATGGGCTTTTTTAAATTTATTACGCGCCAAAATTCAAACCGCTTGAGCCAGCCGCCGATGCCATTTTTCAAGCCACAACCGCCGCGCTTCGCTAAAAAAATTTTTTTTCAAACCGCCGCCGCCGGTGGTTACAGAAAATCAAGCCGCCGCCGCCGAGTCTTGGAAAAAAAAATTTTTTTTCAAGCCACCGCCGCCGGAGCTTATACAAAATCAAGCCGCCGCCGCCGTTACAGTGTGCGGCTGGGGGCCCTGATAAGAGGCATATAAGATTTTTTTCATAATAGGTTGAGAGCTGATACTATACGCTGAAAATGTTTTTAACATGAAATTTGTATTAACCTCTAGGCCGCCAAGCGGGGTCGTTAAACGACCCCAGCCCTATATTTCGTGCTATAACTTAATAAATATAAAAGATACCATTCCCATCTTTTGGAAATAAGTTCTTTGGTTATCTGAGGAGGTTGTGTAAAAATTTCAGCCAAATCCGTCCACCACAAGAAAAGTTATTAAGGAAAATGTAGAAGAAGGGAATTCAAAAATTGGTGTAACGGCCATGCTGCGGAAAATTTCTTAGAATGAAGTTAGTCACATCATAAATCATATGGTTGAAGGGGGTTGAAGGGTTGTGTTTACTTTCTCACTTTACCATCTCAGTGTCAGAATTATCGCGAATAAGTAACATAAACAACATAAAACATAATTAGAAGCATATAAATGTGCAAAACAATAAAGAATATTCGAGAAATATTGCCATTTATCACGGTGCGGGAAGTGAGGGGAATGTGGGGAAGTAGTGAAAAAAAATAGCAGTTGCGGTCAACTTCGTGACAAATTTCTCACGAAGAAAGTGTGAAAAATGAGTGAAAAATATTTTTCCCTAATATCTTCTTCTGCGTGTTTCCGGGTGGCGAATTTGTGATGCAAGGGGCAAGAGGACTATATAAGGAGTCTAAAGGTAGTGACCCGACAGTTCCCGGTTTTATAGTTTATGAGAAAATCGACTTCCTTCTTGGGGTCGTTCAACGACCCCACCTTGGCGCTCTAAGGAAGCTCCAAGGTCTTGGCGGCCAGCAGGTTAAATTAAACTCTTTACGCATTTTAGCATTTTATTTCGAAATAAAATTTAAAAAAATTCATTACATGATTACTTATATGCTTATAACAAAATAAAAGAATTAAAAACTTTGAATGAAATGCTTGAGATACATAGTGATTCTAATAATGCAAAGCATAAATAAATAAAAACGCAACTGAATAAATTTATCACGAAAGCTCTATATTTTGTCCTCATTTCCATTTAAATCCGGATGAATGGATTTTTAGTTGCGCAAATTTCAGGTTGTTTTCAGGATAATTTTAGCCTTAGAGAATATGTAAATCAACCACCTAAATATTCCATTTTATGTGTTCTACAAATAGTTGTCTCAAAACGTGAATGGATGGGTTAACATCCATTTACAAGTTCAATTAAATATTTATGAAAGAGAAAGATAATGGAAATTCTAACTCTCTTTTAATTTATTTAATTAAAAAAGGATACTTTGAATACGAAAGTTAAACGCTATGTATTTTTTAGATTAGGATTTTATCTCTATTTGTGTCTTTTTAATTTTTTTCGAAAGTTCTTTTTTTTAAGTTTTGAATTTTAAAGTTTTTTTTTTAATTTCCTTTCTCTAACTGACTATTGTGAATTGCATTTTATGATTCCGATTAGAGTTTTTAACCCCTAAAAATCTCGCTGTTTGCTAACTATTTTAAAATTATAATTCTTATATTTGTCAGTTGTTTGAATTAGGATTTCAAATTTTTAGATCAATAACAATTTAGTTAAAGAAAATATATTTTAAAACTCTGCATCATAATTTTGCATGCTTCTCCCTGCTAAATGCTTTAGAAAGTAATTTTAAAAAATGTTGTAATCTTTAGTGTAATTTTTACATTTCCGTCATCAACTGAACCACCTCTTTAGAGCTACCTATTTTGCCATTAACCTCTGTTCTACTCTTCGTTTTTTTCCAACACAGAAATCTCCCATGCGATTTACCACCCTGTTCGAGTTGGGTGCAGAAAATCAAGTGGGTACCGTGAGTCGACCCACGGTGGAGGATCTACAGAATTCTACGCTCGCTCTCATAGCCCAGATGGTTGCGTCCACAAATCAAATACTCAACATTGAAAATGTACGTGAATGGCTGAAGGATAAAACGGCGCTCTTCAAGAACGACGAGGCAGACAACATTCGCACGATCCTGTGCATGCCCATCGTGAATGGTTCAAAGGATGTTATCGGTGTTGCTCAATTAATTAATAAGGTGGTGATTTTTTTTTTCAAACAAAATTCTCTTCTTAACTCGACTCGTGCTCATTTCTCATCCAAGAAATTCGTTAAGTTATTCAAATAAGTTTAACCTTTAAGCGTACACAGCACGCAAAATTCAAGTTTCACACCGGGCGCTTAATTAATTACACATGTAGGGAAATTAAGGGGGGTTGTTTGCATATTCTCTCCGGACGAGCAATCATTAAATATTCACCAAAAAATTCCCTTAATCGTATATATGGAAGGATACGTAGCGCATACATTTTATGCGATAATTTTAGTGAATTAATGGACAAAAGCATTAGCACTGGTACGAGTCCTTTTATGGAGATTTAAATCCATATAGATTTTTCATACTTTCCCAAAATGTGTGCTAATTGAAGGGTGGCTTTTAACATTAATTTTCCATATAACTGAATAATTTTCCAGATATGACCATCAAAATGTACAATACATAGCTAATACATGTGCCGCTATATATTTGTGAAAGTATTCAATAAATGAGTAGCGGTGACGGTGGCGAATCTATTGGCATTTTCGCGTGAACTTTAATCAAAATTTGCTCTGAATGTAATCAGCAAAATTTGCGTAATACATCCTAATAACTAATTAAAATATAAATACATAATGCATGCATGCAAAATGTTAACACAATGGTGACTATTCAATTTACAATCAAAACATTAAACATGTTTGAGGAAGGAGAAATTATATTTTGATTGTAACACATACATACATAATATATGGTTATTGTAACAAAGACCATAATAATAACATTTAATTAGATTAAAGATAGATAGGTGTACACTAAAGTCTCTCAAGAGCATATCATGTATGTTAAAGGCATTATTGGAAAGCCTCCTTAATTATTTCTTGTTTTCCTTTAAAAGCGTTATAAGCTTTAATTTGCATTTGGTATTTGAAAATAATTTAATTCAAGAATAAAATAAATTCTTTACTTATCTATAAACGAGGTAAATTGTCGCTTCGCTCCAATTTACCTCGCCCCGCTTCGCGGGGATTTGTTGCGCTTCGCGCGAATTTTAGAGGAAAAAAAATTGTGATGGTTTAATTGAGGCCACTTATAAATCCCGGAGAAAAATTTGCAAAGTGAAGAAATCATTTTCATACAACACTTTAGGCGCCAAATTCAAAAATTCGCAAAAACTGCATGAAATCTCTATGGGGGCTACCTGAAGGGGGGCTTTGGGGGGAATGAATACGGCCATCTGAAACCGCCTGTTATAAGGAGCCTCTGTACCAAATTTCATCGCGATTGGTCAAACGGTGTGGATTTGTATAGAAAAGTCGGAACGACGATTACCAACAAACAGGCCTTTCTTTATTATATAGATTAAATTTATTGTGAGACTATTACAAAGATAATATTTTAAATAATTATTAGTATTTATCATTCCAATACTTTAAATCAAATTTTTAGAATTAATCGTAAGAAAATATTCATGAATTCTTTGCATAAGTTATGAAAATATTTTCTTGCTTTTGGGATATTTGATTTTATGGATTTTATAAAAATATCAAACGTATTAAATTTTATTTTACTGTCAGGTTAAAACTGATTTGCCTAAATAAACAAAAATTTTAATCTGTCAACATTTCCTTATTTGCTGACTGCAAATAATTTTATTCCTTGAGCAAATAATAATATTCTCTCAACAAATAAATCCTTTTGTATTAGCAAAAAATGTTCATTCAGTCAGCATAAATTGTTTTTCTTGATTTAATCAAATGAAAACTTCTAACAAAAAAATGCTATGAAAGTATGCAAAAAAGCTTTCAAAATGTTTTTTATTAAAATATACATAATCAAGCTATGTACAAAAAGAATGCTTCATTGCATGATTTTTGGAGCAAATAGTTGAAGTTTTATTAATTTCTTTATAAAATTTTTTTTGAAACTTTTTACTTTTCATTAAAAGTTTCCTTGCAAGATAACTAGAACTATGTTTAGTTCATTAATTTATACTCCTTCTAATTCAAAATTATATTTCATTAAAAACTTTGGAAAGCTTATTAGTGAAGGAGGGCGTTCTGAAAAATAAGAAAAAGCCTCGAATTAAATTTATTCAATTATATTTTCTCATTTGGAAAAGAATTTGTATGGGAAACTTTTTAAGGCATACATAACTTCTAATAAAATTCCCAGGGCCATTAGTTGATGTCCCAAAATGCCTGAGAGTGCTTTTTTTCTAACCCATAAAGTGGTGGTTGAAGAAAGTCTTTCTCTATATATATATAGGTACTATTTATTCAGCTTCTCTGAATTATTAGCGTTCAATTACGCGTGATGTCTTCATATTGCATACCTATAGAGCTTATAATGCTACATAGGCATTGCCTTCATGTACATATCATTAATAATATAATATCCTTCTGAATCATACAGCACAGAAATTCGCCCCTCATCCTTTTTGGGGGGATTCATAAAATATTAATGAGTTTTGGGTGTTCTTTCAGAATAACGAATCGACTTTTAGCGAGTTGGATGTGTCAATCTTGGAGGCATTCGCGATATTCTGCGGCCTGGGTATCCACAACACGCAAATGTACGAGAGTGCGTGCAAATTGATGGCAAAGCAGAAAGTGGCCCTCGAATGTCTATCATATCATGCCACAGCCAGTCAAGAGCAAACAATTAAATTGGCCCAAGACTCCGTACAGTCGGCCGAGGAGTACAGCCTCTATAGCTTCAAATTCATAGGTGAGAAATTCAATTTCCGCCACATGCGGCGATTTTAACAATATGTATCTCACTCTCACTCTCTCTCTCTCTCTTCATATATGGGTAACAAATTAGATTTTGATCTCTCCGACGATGACACCTGCCGTGCCACTGTGAGAATGTTCCTGCAATGCAATTTAGTGCAGCAATTCAATATTCCCTATGAAGTAATTATTGGGAGCAATCTTCCCACCTAATTTCCTTTTGTTTTGCACCACAATTAACCCATTTACTTGTTTGCTCCCACTCACACATATATAGGTTCTCTGTCGGTGGATTCTTAGTGTTAAGAAGAATTATCGTCCTGTTAAATATCACAATTGGAGGCACGCACTAAACGTAGCACAGACCATGTTTGCCATGATGAAAACGGGAAAGATGGAAGTGAGTGGCGGACAATTAATTTCCCCATTCAGCTTGAATTGTATTTTCAAATGAGAATCTCCCATCATTGCAGCAATTTATGCATGATTTAGAAATCCTTGGACTCCTTGTTGCCTGCCTGTGTCACGATCTCGACCACCGGGGTACCAATAATGCCTTCCAGACCAAAACAGAGAGTCCCCTGGCGATTCTCTACAGCACCAGCACCATGGAGCACCACCACTTTGACCAATGTGTTATGATTCTAAACTCAGAGGGCAATAATATTTTCCAGGTATTGCTACCAACAATATAACTTTATATCCTTACCATCCTTTACCATGAACCATAAGCTTTTTTATTATGATTGTATTTATTTTATGTATTTTATGTGAAAAAGAAAAAAATACATTTATAGAGCTTTTTGCTCACAGTTGAAATGATAGGTCAAAGGGCACAGTATTTTGACCTTTGAATAATTAAAAACAAATCTTTTTACTTTGCAAACTTATTGATCAGAGGGTGAATTCAATGAAATGGAAATTTATGAAAAGATACATAATTCAGAAAAAGCTTTGAAAGCTTCACAATTTTGCCAGAAAGTTCTAAAAGTCAGAAAAATCTTTGGATTTATGAATTTCTCTATTTTTTTTAAATCTGAAAAAGAATAAAATTGAAAGAATATTTTCGATTTAACAACGAGAGCTTTATTAAAGAAAGTTTCTAATTGTTTTTTTTGCTAAAATAATTGAATATAATTGAAAAACACAATTTTAATAAAAGTAAGAATTTTCCAAGTAGATTTTCAATTGAATCCTTCTAGCAGTCTTCTTTGTATTAAAATGAAAACTCATTTGCAATATAGTTTAATGGCCATACCGTAATTGTTAATCGTGTAACTTAAAATATTCAAGGGTACCATAAAAACAGACTCGTCATACGATAATCCCGTTTAAGAAACTTAATAAAATGCAAATTCATGAAATAAATTATGTTAATGTTTTTTAATCAAAAACATGGGGGGTGATGATATCAAGACAGAGATGGTGTAAGATAACCGAAAGCACTAAAATGGGGAAGTTTTAGAAAAAAAAAAGAAATTTATTTCAGATATTCTATTGGGATTTTCATGAATTTTGCTTTATTTAAAAATTCATTTTATTTTTAGGCCCTCTCCCCAGATGACTACCGTCGAGTAATGAAAGTTGTGGAGGCAGCGATACTCTCTACGGATCTTGCCATGTATTTTAAGAAGCGAAAGAGTTTCCTGGACCTCATTGAGTCGGGTGAATTTGATTGGCAGGGAGAAGAAAAGAAAGAACGTAAGCTCATTTTATTTCCCTGGAAAATTTTCCTTTTTTTTAGGGGAAGAAGAATTTTCTCAAGTAGTTTTCATGAAGGAATTGGTAATGTGAGCCCATCTTCTCAAAACTCAAGCTTCATATTAAATAGTGTAGACTTCATTGTGAGTTAGATAACTCCTGTAGGAGAATTTATTCGAAGAAGTTAAACGAAAAGGGCTGCACTAGAAAACTTTTATTTTACTTTGAAGACTTCCCAGCACTTCCTGTGACAATATATAAAGTTTCACATGGAGCTAACATAAATCTTATTTATTTAATCGTAAGAGTAGGACATCCCCGTTATCCTTTCAAACAGACTTTACAACTTTATAGAATTGGAATGAAATTAATTTATTCCGTATATTGCTTCAACTAGAGCTAGGAGTTCAGCTATATAGATTTCTGTGTTCAAATACAAACTCATTTTATATACATATACTTCATAGACCTACATAAATATGTTGACTTTGATTGAGACCAAAAGCAATAAAAGAGGCCAGTTCAGTGACACCATGATAATTTATCTAACCACTCATTCATTCGTACTTCTGCTAATCATCAAGAGGCTTGAAAATTTCCCCAAATTAACTACCTTACCTCCCACCTCCATCACTCTTCCATCTTTCCATGGAGTGGTCGTTAATCAGCAGAAAGGACCCCCTTAGTGTATTAAGAAGCTTCTTGATATTCCAGGATGTCTCTCTTTGTCGAGATTTCCGTACCTTTGTAGGATGACTTATGGGCGGCAGTGGAAGACCATTTAAATCATTTTAAAAGACACAAGGAAAGCATTACTGTCGCTCCAATTATAATCCCCAAACAAAGGTCCCACGCTCATTCTCTTCAAGATTATATTATTTCAAGGCTTAAAATATCTCTCAGAAATCTTGTTAAAAATGTAACAAAGACCCCATCATCAGTACTAAAAGTTTCTTTTAAATATAACAAACGATATATGCGAAAAGTATTAAACTTT